>NC_051140.1:17697044-17832602 GCF_014839805.1 Manduca sexta | reverse complement strand
ACGTTTCGCCACATTTGGTATTCTTACGCCGTCGCCACGTAAATGCGGGATAAACCCTCGGAAAAGTTTAATACAAGTAAAATGAAACGCTGCCTGTGGATAGACATTGAGACACGCACGTAGCTGTTAACTATACCTTACACCTGTGTTTTACACATCTAAATTACAAGATTAGATAGTTGTTCGCGAAAATAAGCGAAACGTCTATCTACAAATATTAATTTCAAAGCACACTGCAACCCTCTTCTTCGCTATATGTCTATAAATTATTATCATATGGTTATGTTTAAAAAGTTCATTAATGTGTTTTTAATTTTACATTACCAAAAATAACTACAATACGTTATTAAAGTCTACAGACGGCGCCCTGACATCTGCATTTTAGTACCATGTCAATTACAACTCACATTTGAATGTAATAAAATCTGAACACGTTGAACCCTTATCAATGCCGAGTGCTGACGTAACGCAAACAGGTGCACATGCAGTCTAAACATTTGCCCTACGTATGGATACGTCTATATAAATAAATACATTAAAGTTTCCGAATTTTTATTTTTTTCAACTTATTTTCACACGTAAGAAAACATACTTAATAAAGATTAAGAAAATCATTTTAGAATACGTAGTTATTTCAAAAAGGTAATATAGAGTATTTTTATTTCACAAAATATAATATTTCGTTGTCTTTGTATTTTACATACTGTATCAAGCTGACATGCGCGGTAGAATGCCACTTAATGTTTTGTAAACTTATGGATGGTATTGCTAATGTTTAGGGACTGTCGTGTTTTACCATCAGGCGAGCAGCGCACTCGGCTCGATTTCAAGTTGTATAGGTCCATATAAAAATAATAATTAAAACGACTCGCCCGCTGTTATCTCGCCGCCTCAATGCCATTGGCGTAATCCTCTGGATTGAATACTCGTACATTTTTAATGACTACTTTAACAGAGGTATAAATATTCAAGGAAAATGTTGAACACTAGACAGTTGAGCGGATCGAGAATTAATGGTATTCAATACACATGATAATTTACTAAAAATAAAGTGTATACTAAAAACTGAAAATGTTCTCTATCATATTAAATTAATATGATTCGGCGAATCGTGATTGTAGAGCTCTGCCTATCAAGTGCCACATAGCCTATACGAGCTTCTTCCCCGAGGCAATTCGTGTTCGCTTGGTCTCCATACTGAATGCATGCCCAAGCACGGTGGGACGTTTATCGCGGTCCTAGGCACACATTCCAGTGTGTATACCTCATGGGTGCTAAATTCACATTAAGGCCTATAAGGCCCCGTGAACATTCCCTTATTCCACTCCGCGCATCCTGAAGAGGGTTCCAATCATTCCCTCACAACTCTCCTCCAGGCCCATGCAGTCGCTAAGCCATTCCAATATCCTATTTAGAGTTCCCACCATATAGACTGCAGGGCCAAACAAAAAACCACAGGAGCTTTAACTGATTAATATACAAAACCTAACTAACGGTACTCAGTTTATAATCATTGCATGGAAACAATTATTATATTTAGCTATATCCCGTTCATACGTCGCGCGTACTAGACGTTTCCGTTGCAAATTGCTCAGTTATCTCCTCTGCGGCACGGACGGATGTCTGACATAACGTCAAGATCGCCATGTTGCGTTGCATACGCGTGACGCATTCTTATTACTGGTTTAAAATAATCGATGTATTGACCACAGGAGTCGATGTAGACCGCTGGAAATCTTTCTTAAAGTCTATGTGCGTTTGTGAAAATTCTGAACCTGATAGAATTTAACTTTGACGTATGCATTTCCAAAAAATCTAGTGCAATGTTGCGTCGTGTAAAGAACCGCTGTGCTTTAATGTTTTAAGGATCAACGGTTTAAGCCATGCGTTTTTTTTATTGTACTTGAATGACGAAACGAGCATGCTTGCCGGATTGTAAGCGATACGACCTCCCAAAACCAGTGGCAACACCATACAGGGCTTTGAAATACAAAGTTCGGCGTGAACCTCCACTGCGCTTTTCACTAAGATATTAGATGTTGAGTCTCGTAATGCTCTTTTTACCTCTTTTTATATGCAATTAAACAAAATCGAGTCATTGCTATCATGAGAAAATTGAATAGATTTGCATTTTATTAGTACTCCCTAGTTTTTTTTTGTTTGTGAGGTGTCGACTTACAATTAATTGCTATAATTGCATTTCACGATACTAAAAACTAACATAATATCGGTTTTAAGAAATATGTAGTTCTATCTTACTAGATCTATGACAAACCAGCTCATTTCGCAGCGTGATTCTTCGCAAGACCTAATGGCGAATTGTTTACCATATATGTAATCAACATGTGCCTTTCTATTAGCAAACTAAACAGCATATATACTTCATAAAATCACGTCATAATCATTACTACACCAAACAAAAGACCCCTGCTTCCGACAAAACAAAATCGAAGAAGACGAGATAATTTCGCCTCACACCAGTCTTAAATATGCCAGACGCTATCGAAACTGGGGCAAATCCGGGGTGAGCAAGAACAATGCGCGGGTTCCCACAGATGTCATGGCGGTTGAGCACATCGGTCTAAATACAACGGAGCGTAGCCAGTGAAAGTGCGGGTATCAAGTAATCTCACGCCATTTCTTCACAACAAGAAGCTGACGGGTTGCGTTTTTTTGTAGCTGATTGAAACAATTTTATTCGTGAGAACTCTTTTTCTTAGATCATTTAGTTTTCTGTTTTGTTTGTTTGTTTATCTGTATATTGCTTTGTAACACAGCACGCAGGGTAACTATAACTATATTAGAAAATGTTTTATCTACGGTACAAGGGGATCGGCTTAAGTAAGTTGATATCACAATCTCATAAAGAATAGGGGTTAGCTTTGCTGGTGCGTGTCGTACGGTATTTAGTGCGATTGTGGTCCCCTTACCATTCCTCCTAAAGGGTGAGGAACACACCCACAGTTCTCTGCGTTGAAGATCACATGACATAAGACTGCTCATTTACTTAAATTCCGCTATAAAAATATGTAAAACTTGCTACAACCTTTTCTTTTCATTTGACACGCGATCTTTTATTAACAATCTACGTGCGAACTTCTTCACGCGCTCACGTGTATTTTCGATAAAAAAAGCGCATAAATTTTGGCCATTTGCCCTTGAAATCGAATAATGATCTCATTGACGTTACTCACTAATACGCTTCTACTAGATCGATAACGCAAGTTGAAAACCAGAGAAAGATAATTTAAAAATCCGGAATACGCGGGGAATATAATGTGTTATTGGTTATATTATTACTTTTGAGATAAGTATAAACATTTCCTAATTCAAGTGGTCAATGACTTTTCCTTATGGAATGTTTTATGACGTAAACAAAACGTTAATATTGAAGGACTTAAATTAAACTGGTTACGGCGGAACGGCTCCGCTGCCATCGCGATACGACATTAAAAAACTCACATCTTTAAATAGGTTGTTTTGTTTACAATAATATGCGGATATGGCATTTCAGACCGTGTCTATTTATAATAATATCTTGAGTAAATAGGCTCAACGTCAAGGAATACCACAATTTACGACGAAAATAGTATTATAGTACATTTGTCGAAGATGTCTTTTCTAGAGATTCCCATAGCCTGGGATTTTATTTAGATCCCTTATACTCTATTTAGATAACGCTACACCCCGCCGAGAAAATGCAAATGGCGCACCGGACTTTAAAAAAATACTAACACCAAAACTTACCCAAAAGCACTTGAACTATATATGCATACTGAACCTATAAGACGAAAATCACTCAGTTAATTGTGAATACGTTTTACAAAAATTAATAAAAGCATTAATTTTCATTGTTTTTAACACTCGAATAGACTAATGAATTTACGTAATCTAAGTTATACCATAACTAAGAAGCTTTTGTTGCCCGTATAAAAAACGTTGAGTACTTTTTAAATGCTTATTTAAATGACCTAGATAAACAATCCTAGATCCAAATTGCAACCGAAGGAATGAAAATAAACGCGGTATCTGAAGAACGCTACTCTTACCTAATTTTTCCATGTTTGCTCAGATTTCCTTATAAATGCATAACCTTACAGTTATTTTTACTATATAGGTCTATTATTAATTACCCGCGGAAACAATGATTTATCGATAACATTTAGAGATGGAAAATGGTCTCATTATGTGATAGTTTTATTGCGATAGAAAAACTGTTGTGGTTTTATTGACATACTAGCTTCAGCTCATGGTTACGCCTGCGTGAAAAAGTTTTTCCCGAGTAGAATGTAGCCTATGTTCGTCCCAGTGTCTCAAATTATCTCCGTATCAAATTTCATCGGAATCTGTTGGATAGTTTTTGAGTTTATTACGTACGGACAGGCAGACAGATGCGGCGGGGGGACTTTGTTTTAAAATTGTATACTTTTTAGATGTTTTAAGAGGAACAATTCCGTGATAAATTATTGTTGCGCAACTTTAACCATTTACGCAGTGCACGCTGCTGAAGCTCTCAAAAAGAATGAATTTTCCCCTATTATATAGCTTTCTTCGATAAATTGGCTATGTAAAACTCAAAGAATTTTTCAATTCAAACCAGTAGTTCCTGAGATCAACGTGTTCAAACAAACAAACTCTTCAGCTTTTTATATTAGTATAGAAATATAGATGAATAGACATTGATGCTGCCATGGGAATTAAGCTTGATTAACAGCATTGAGGGCGTTCGAGTTTCTTCAGGGTTTTGAAAGGTAGTTCATTCATTAAACCATTTCAGAAACGAGAAATAATTTTACTTTCATGAATACTTGCTAAGATCTGTGTGATTTAACTTTATTTTTATTCATGTAAATTGCTCGTTATATGTTGTATATTTTTATGCCCCTTAAAAAAATCCAGTTGAAGTATTTTTTTAATACTCAGGCGCATAAGTTTACAATCTCAGCGATAGTCAGAACCCCACTGCCGATCTTTCTAGTAGCGTCTTTTTAATATCACCATCATAGGTATTGTGTACTTGGCGTAATCTATAATGTACATTGTCACGACCGCGACCGCCGCTGTGGCATTGCGGTCGAGTCCGACCTTCACATCTCAATGGCGACGGGAGATACGCCCAGTTGGCTGCAGCCCAAACATCATCGCAACTTTTCATTTTCAACATTCCCTGGCCGAAAACGATTTATTTTGAATTTGGAAGAGCATTCACGTACCGGCCAGTATTATTGGTATTAGTTTCGATCGTTCAAAATGTCGGCATGGTATTCGAAATTAGATTTATCGATTGTTTTTATAATATGATTTTAGTAATTTGTCTTTTTTTTATCTTCGTAGTAGACACTTATTTTTACGACGTAAATCGTCAATACTCCTGTTATATAAAGATTATATTTATTATATCTACTCTAGGCAGTTATACTGATCGATTATTCTTTATAAACTAATTAGTGGTTCGACTAAGTTTAGGTAATAGCAGTTTTGTTGCCTAAATAACTTTTCCAAAAAAATCCTTAGGAAAATTATTAATTTAAAATAAAATAAAAACCAAATTATACTCCCGGACCCAGATTTGTTTTACAACAAACTCAAACCATTCCCTTTGAAAGTAAGTAATGAGATTGTTCCAAAGCATCTCAGAACAATCAACATTCCGTCCAGGATCGGCGTTCGAAACGATACGAAAAAACTTTTTACAATTTGGCCTCTTTCGTTAAATTCAGAAGTTGGCCAGTAAAAAAGTTGTTATTAAATTGAAGTCTAACAATGGTCAGTAATTTTTTGATTGTAAGTATAATATTATGATTATAACATCATTTTTTACCGATATATTCGAGTATTATTTTAAAGTCAATATCGTCATCAAACTGGTAGTACTAATAGAAAACCGGTAAAAAATATATTGCGCTGCCGATGGGACCGTCATTTAGATATATGTACATATTTTATATTGTATATAATAATATCAGCCCTGTATTATATACTTGCCCACTGCTGAGCACGGGCCTCCTCTACTACTGAGAGGCATACATATATTGTATGCATATATTAATTTGGTGAACTCAATATGGCGTAAGTACAATATGTCTGTTTATTTGGCTTAAAAACAAAACCAAGTTGTCTTATTACGAATTGTTATTTCTTAACAGTTTAACTGGAAACTTATACCTCAGGCTTGATTGCATATTTAGTATTGATCAAGTCGAAGAGCGACAGGACACATTACCATATGGTAGACGTATGGCAAGTCCGCCTATGTAAGCTTTTAAATACTAGCTTTCTATTTCGTATCATTTTTAATCTCATCTTATATCTTATCTTAATAATTTAATGCGAAAATGTATGGTTATTTGTCAGAATTAAACGTACTAACCTCTGAACGAATTTGGATGAAATTTGGCATATAGATATATATATATATATATATATACCTTCTCCTAGAACATGGATGGATAAATTAATCTATTTTTTAATCCATTAATTTGCTCCTGTAGGATTTTATTCTCTTAACAGATTTTTTAAAAATATCGCGCCGTCATTCTTGTGTCTCTTCGGATAAGTTCTAGCTTCACATTGATCTATGAACTTTCGTAGTGGGTAAATTTAGATAAAATCACATGGCAGTAAATTGCAGTGCAAATTAGTTATTCGTTTCAAAATTTCATTTTAAGTCTATAAATACAGAACATTATTCAAAATAGCTTTAAAAAAGCCACAGGACGATAGAGGTTTAATATAATGTGATACGAAATGTGGGTTTTAGTCGTAAACCAGAACTTTATTACTGAGATAAGTGTTGTGAGGGAAAAACAAGTGTTGGCGTATTAGACTCAATCTTGCATTATGTATAACAAAATCCAATAAAAGCCCGGAGTTTCTTTGTGCCTTTCTTCTTCGGATAGTCATCACTTAGGTAGCTAGTGAAAGTCTGGTAGGTTAGCTAGGTTAGGGCTCATGTCCTCGCCGGTAAGGATCGCGACGCGTTATCCTTCTATTTCCCACCACTTGCCAGCCCGAGCTACTTCGGTTTGTACCTTGTTTTTATTATAAATTTCATGCTTAATTTAAAATATCCATAGTTATATAAGTAATTTTAATAGTTGTTTAGAAATAATCATTATTACTTTTATGCTTTGTTTTGACGTATCATAAGTGCAACTTTGTTCGCCTACGTGATAAATAAAGTATTTTTTAATGCATAATTTTCTTCAACAAAAATTTAACAAACTTTATCTTGTTATATTAAGAACATTTAAAATTGTTAAATATAACTTCGAGTATAATTCTCGTTTCCCTACCTTACAGAACTAATTGACCTCAACTTCTAAAGAAATAAATTACATAACAGTCTCCCACCATATCCGAATATTTAAAAATCCAAATCAGCCGACACTTACGTCGCTCGGACCACAGTGGTCCGATTCATGAAAGCGTGCCAAACTGTTACGTAACGTTGCAGATTGGATGCGGAGTTTCATTCATGAGATCAGACCTCCCTCCCCCTCCATACCCTCCCGCCCCTGCATCCGAAGGTGCCCTCGCCCCGCGAGAACTTCTCGTTTGTAAACATGTACACGTTAATGTAATCAAAGGCTTTGAATTTTCAGCATGCGGCTTCCAGTTTAATTGCACAAGGTCTGACGGCCAGTAGGTTAGTTTAGTAGTTTAGTTTTAAATTTAAAAAAGGTACACCAATTTAATTTCTTTCTCCTGCGGTTAGGGTGAAAGTGTATTGGTGTTTAACGGAATATGGAAAGTGTCGGATTCAAGTTTATGATTAGACTCGAGCGATTCTGACTACAGAGTTACTTATCCATTTATTTTTAATTGACTTTTGTTTCAACAGTGATCAACTATATTCTCAGAAAATCAACATAGTACTTGCAGAGCACTTTATAAAAATCGATTATGTTCAATCCATGAATGCACACTAGTAAAACATAAGCCGATACGCTTGATATTAACTTTAATTCATCGAAACCTCGCTCTATGCAGAAAATATTATATAACATAGTACATACAATTTTTCCTCCCCAAAAAATATGGAAATTGGTTTGAATCCACATTCAACCGCATCCTTGACGTGCTAAACCCGATTTTTCAAGGATTTACAGCATTTCAGTTGGAATTTAAATATAAATTATATTAACGCATGCAAACGCGCGATGTCTATTGCGCGTTCGTTAATTTCATTAAGAATATTTAATTTCTAATAGATAGAGAATAGTTCTAGATATATGTTTACATCTTGATTCGTCATATTATTTAATACAATGGCAGCATGTTTAGAATGTATGATCAGAGAGGCTATTTAATAAATTCTCCACCTTGGCTAATAGAATTATTTTCTGTGTTTTCCAATTTTAAAACCATGTCATTCATGCAATATTGAGATACGCCTTTAGCATCTAATATTATAAATTCTTATATAATTATAATTAACAAAAAAAGCTATTGCTATTTTCCACATATAACAAAATTCTAAGTTTAATACTTTCCACAATATTTGTGTTGCATAAAGTGCATACATTACATTTTACTAATAGGACTACAGATTTATGAAGCCCTCAACTATTGGCCCTTTGCCATGTCTTAACAATTTCATAAGCAGCATTCATATTGCATATGCATACTTCCATATTGTAACTGAAGATTGAAGATGTAGCAGGCCAGCATATTAACAACTATAGAAATAATAGCATCAGAAAGAAAAGAAAGAAAGAAAGAAAATAACATTTATTGGCCACAAATTGGGTGGTAAACATAAATAAGTAATAAAACTTAATATTAAAATTTATATAAAAAAGGGAAAAAAAATCAAAAAGAAAATACAGTTTAGATGGATTTTATATGTGTATGGTATATGTCCCACCACAACAGTGCCAATAGGATCTGGATCAGCATAAGCCAAACAGCAAGCGTTTGGCGGCTGATCAGCATCAGTTGTTGGTTGATATTTTACTTGAATTGCAACCACAATTGATTGCAGTAATTTTGTCTAAGATAAAATATTAAGTAGGAACATGTCTGATGAATACTAAACGCACTATTGCATCCTATGTGATGATAATTTTTGTTTACCCATCATGAAATGTTAATCAGACCTACCAGTTTCAAACTATTAAAATATATGGTGACTAGACAAATGAAGTGCCTTCTATTAAAATATTAAGCATTGTTTTCTTCAATATATTTGCAACATAATAGTTTAATCAATAAGAATTACAATAATAATTATAAGCATTGGTTGATTTTAATAGTGAAATATTTGATGAGTAAACTGATAAATTAGTTATTGGTATTGATTATGTCCTTTTACTATTAAAGACCAAGATCACTTTCCAATACTAAATTAATTAACTTAATTATTTCTAGTTTAGATAATTTTACATTCAAAAATGCTTTTAAAAAATCAACTTATCAGAAATTTCATATATTTGACACTAGTCAAATATATGAAATTTCTGTTACTCTAATAAAAGAAGATATGAAATAAATTAACCATTATTGTAATACCAAATAATGTAATCAATTTACATGACATTGAAAAAAATATGTACACTAAATCTACTTTATCTGTAGCTATGTTGTATGACATGATCATAACATAAAAAAAACTGGTAATATAGATAAATGTCAAAATTAAATTTTAAAATATTTTTTATACTTAATTTAAAATTTAATCATATATCCGGGACTTTTGATTTAGGAACGCCTCACATATGTAAACATGGATAACACAATGACACTGTTTATCATTATATTGCATGATTATTATTCATTGTCAATGTTGTAGTGTTTAATTTAAACTAATGTATTTTGATTGCTTTAATATTTATTAAAGCAATCTGA
This sequence comes from Manduca sexta, assembly GCF_014839805.1. Taxonomy (NCBI): domain Eukaryota; kingdom Metazoa; phylum Arthropoda; class Insecta; order Lepidoptera; family Sphingidae; genus Manduca; species Manduca sexta. The sequence goes on along the minus strand of NC_051140.1, from coordinate 17,822,753 downwards.
TACCAGACTAGTCTTCCATTTGAAAATACAAATTATGATTGTTGCCTTCCCAAAGGTGATTAATTTTCATAACCATTTAGTTTGGTGTTTGAAGCTACACTTGTTGTACAAAAACAAGAATCTTAACATTTGTTAAGATTCTTAAATTTTCATTAATGTTAAATAGATTACATGAAATAATTAACCCATTATAAAAGCAGAAAACTTAAGCAGTCTACTGCATAGTGTGGGATATTTTTTGTACACAAGTGTAGCTTCAAACACCAAACTAATTGGTTATGAAAATTAATTACCTTTGGGAAGGCAACAATCATAATTTGTATTTTCAAATGGAAGACTAGTCTGGTATCAAGGTGTATTAGTCTTTTATTATTTATAGTAAGCATTTTAAGTATAATTCACATTATATTTATGTAATTTTTGTATCAAATCATAAAAATTATATAAGGTAGGACAGTTCTTTTCAATTGACATTAGGTACTATTTGATTTTAATTACATTAGGCTTTGGCATAATGCTAAACACCAATTAAACATGATTAATTTTAATATTTTAAGACATATTTATTGACATTTTTAAAATTACTGGAAATATTGTAATGTGCATAAATATTGTATTCTCTTGGATTTAATTTGATTCAAATAAAATATGCTGTTCATATTCTGTTGTTGATGTCCTGAGCATCTTGATCATAGGAGGAGAAAGTGTTTCTTAAGTAGGTAAAAATTAAATTAAATCATAAATAATTTGGTAAATCTAATAAGACAACTTTTATTTCTTTGAGTATTGGAATTTTCAAAGAATATAGAATAATATGTATAAATCCTTAATTTATATTATTTTAAGCAATCTACATGTGAGGAGTTATTTGCTTAACATTCATACATTATTCAAGGTACATTTTTTTGTTTTTCGGCTAGCAAAATCACTATTCAAATATTATAATAAGTGAAAGTAAGAGGTGTATTTTAAGCAGACACGATGCCAAGATTGAATTACTGTCGAAAGTGTCATGGAACATGAGGTAATAGACATAAATGTACATAACTATGACATACACTGAAGTAAATGTTTTCCCATAACTTACGTATTATTACGTGAAAATAATTGGCGGAATTGATTCGACGTTTGTGTTTGCTAGATGAATTTACATAACGTACAGACGAAAACTTACCGCGGCCGATTCTGCATGTAATACTGTCCGCCGAAAATGAACGCCATGTACACACCGACGTAATAAAACGCCACCGTCCAATTTTCCTTCATCCATTTCCTATGATTGTAATGGATAAACTCGTTTTCGAAATCGAAAATGTACGAATAGTTCGGCGTTATGTCCAAATTATACGGCATGGAGGAAGACCCCATTTTTATTCGTAGTCCCGGCACAGGTCACAGGAACAAACTCACAACGTCCCGAGCAACAGTCCTTAAACACTGATCATCACAGGATTTTAACCTAAAAATTATTAACAGGATACCTCCGTATCTTTATCACAGATGACTAAAATGTCAATATCGCGGGGCGGTGAGGCGTGTTGCCTTATAAGACACTAATTTCAGAATGATCACGCTACGTCCTCGGTTTGACTATTTATTCGCGTTGACGAGGCGTCGGCTTAAACCCGAACTTATTTGACTCGTCAACGGCGGCAACTGGGAAAGATGAATGAACTCGTTTCACGCCACGCCGTTTGTCGCCTTCATTTTCTATTTGACAGCTCGGTGTACCGGGTATTCAGTGTTGCAAGCATATAAATTTTATTACACCGAAAAATTATTGTTGACGGATATCTATCAGTCTAAAATAGTTTTTTTTTACAGAATTAATGATGGAAACATATATATCGATGGTTGGAAAAATAATTATAGTTCATTTTAAATTTTTTAATGATAATTTATTGTTTATTATAATTTATAACTTAAAATAGATTATTATTTTATAATAATATATAATAATTACATAACTCTTAGAATAATTACAAACTTCTAAAAAGATGACAATCGTTCTAGAAAACTAGAACTATAAAAAATAACATAATTTTACTATCATAGTATATAGGGTATAAAATATAATAATAGAATAATTTTTTATTTAATTATTATGTACATTTATTGGGTGACTTGTATAAGAGTTGCATAAAATTATCACATAATAAATTGCAAAAAGTGATCATTCCGTTGAACCGTCTGCGTAGTTCTTTGAATATCGGAAGTTTAGGTTTTGCTTCTTGTGTTTTCTTTATTTCTGTGCTATTCATGAAAGTATACATATAAAATGCTGGGGATTTTCCAATGTTGATAACTTTGTGAAAGTTTCCCGCCTTTACATGGACATAATCTTCATTAGTTAATTGGTACGATTGGCCGATAAGAAAATTTGTTACTTCTGGTTCAAAGATGACTGTACCTTCTAACACGGTCAGGGTAACGTTATACAGTTCTTCTGGAATGTATTTCTCTTGGTAATAACCTGAAATAATATCATATTGTTACAACTTATGTTTTTTCGTATAAAAAATATGTTGATTTGATCGTTTATTATATTTCATCCTGATTATTGTTATTCATAGACACATAATGCTACCTGGAAAATCAGCGAAGAATATCACATCACTATAATTATTCCATGAATATACATTTTTCCTGATCGCATCTAAACGCTGTCTCCATGCTAGAGACTCATCAAGCAATGGCAATAAGTATGGAATCCTTTGAAATGGTGACCAATTGGCTTTTAATATATCAGAATTTGGGTCGAACATTCGTTGTGTAAACCTGCCATTCATAGAACACCAGACATCTATATAAATTGAAATGTTCTCCGATAAAAGCCTATTACTTTGGTGTTTAAATTCCATCAACAATTTTTCTTTCAAACATTTAGCGTATTGGTAAACCATATCACCATGCCTTGACCATCTATCATTAAGAGTATAAATGTAGGGATCAACGTAGAGCTCCTTATGATTATTGTTATCGACAATTTTTACTACGACTGATTGTACATCCCAAGTATGAACCATCATATCCCAAGAGTATCCATATAAACCATCCGTCCAGTTATTATAACCCTGTAAATGAAATTTTCAAAATAATGAAATAAACCTTGAAAAATATTTTTATAAATCATTTACGTTTTTTGTTTTCCTGGCAACATTTTATTTTGACATAACGAACATCCTTCTAATAAGTTACCAGAAATAAAATATAGGGTAGGTATATAAATATTTTATTTAAATTCAACATGAAAAAAATATTTATTTTAGAATTTACTTTAGAATAATAAATTGGCAGTTCTAGGGAAATCATAGTAAGTATATATTTTTATAATAAAACCATGATATTTTAAATAGGCGCAGACAGGTGGACTTTTAATTAAAGGAAAGGTTTATGAATCGGATGAAGCTGCGAGCGACACCAAGTTCTCTTTAAGGACGACCTTACAAAGTTATGTGGAATCTTAGAATACTTATGCAATCGCTAACTACTGAAGATTACTTACCTACTGTCAATTGTCATGGATTCAAACAATGACGTTTTACAAATAGACGCGTCATACCGTAACAAAATGGCACATAAAAACGGCGCACTATTTGCTATAGTCACGTACCTGTACCTATAATTACAAATTGGCTCGAAGAAGGAATAAAATGATACAGCATATATTCGTTAGAAAAGGATATATATACATCGACAGTTACGTAACAACGTTAGTGCGGCACGCTCATTGGCCGTTAAGTCGGGCAATTACCTTACTTTCGTCTTGCCAGTATTGAGCTCGGACAACGTATCTATATAATAAAAACATCTTAGGATTCAAACTCGTTGCAGGCCATGCAATTTCAATTGATCATTGGCGTACCGTAGGTTGTTGCCACTAGGGACCGAGCTAACATTTACTGCCCTTGGGTGCCGGGCGAGAGCACAAAAAGGGTCCATTCCAACAAAACAAAACAAAAAGCGCCAGACGCAAAATACTGAATATTGCTATATTAATAAGTTTACTGAAAATATGGGAGAACAAGTTATAAATAGACTTTATGATACTAAAATCCCTGATGCGAATTCAACATACTTTTTATCGATTGTTGCAATCTAATAAAGGACAATGCTACAAAGATAATAGCTAATTCTACACGTTGAAAGGTCAAAATCATCTTGCATTTTAATTATTGTAGTCTCACCCATAGGTCTCACCTTGGTAATAAAATGCGAATACGGTAGAAAACCCTGAATAAAAACGTAAAATAAAATTATATACGTCGTTCTCTTTTCGTTTGCAGTTTTATATTTAATTTGATCTTTTTTATCACTGTGTTGAACATTATTTATTTCTTCAGTTACCTCTGCATTACTTTCATTCAAATCTGAATTGGTCAAGCCATCTTTAATAGTATTATAATCAAACTCGTCAGTTGGTTTCTTGGAGGCTCCTTCATAATCTTCCGAATTTTTATCATTATTTAAACCAGAAGTTGAATCATTTAATTGTTTGTCATCATTAATTTCTCGATTACTTTCACAAAGTGTTGCATTGTTCATTTTCTTGGATGTTGCCTCGGATAAGATATGTAAGACTACTTCGAATTTCAGAAGAACTTGTTTTGGCCAGTCAAAGGAATAGAATAGAGGCATTGTCGCCAAGCAAACCCAAGGAAACATTCCTACAATAAATGAATAATATTAATCATATGGAATAAAACACATAAATGGTAAGTAATTTTTTAAAATCAATATTATTACTTTGGTCTATAAATAAATAATTTGAGAGGCTGTAGCAATGCGACCTTTACATATAGTGTTCCTCTCTGTGATCGTGTTGTTTATACTTACAAGTAAAGTTTAATAAGAAAAAAAAAGACAAGTATTTGCGTATCTATTTTTGTGATTTTTTTTGTTCCGAGATATTTAACTTGTAGGTACCTTCCAAAATAGTATTTATATAATTATTGATCCTATATCTACTTAATGTTCTGTGTTGTTGGGAGGCGGTTTGGTGCCGTTTATTATGCACAAAAATAAGATGTCTCGTATCCCTTTTTGTAATATTTTCTGATAATATACATTTGATAAAATACATTTTGATTATAATGAACAAACCGATAGTAAATAATCTGCTGTTCATGAGATGGAAGAGGGCGCAGAAGACCATCGCGATCGGTCGAGTGCGCGCCAACATCATCCACACCGCCACCGTCAGGTCGAACACGAATATAAACCAGTGAACAATGATGTAGTCCGTCTGCGGCACTGTGAGAAATAACCTAGAATACAAGTACTTATTATATTTGGATCATTATTATTATTTATCGAATTACTATTATCGAAGATTCTGCAGTAGTGGCCACGAACTGGCAAGCACAGCGTCGGATGTCCACCCACGAGGTGGACAGATGACCTAATAAAAGGCGCTGGAGGTCGCTGGATGCAGGCCGCTTCCAATAGGTCGATTTGGAAATCTTTGAGAAGGGCTCATCAGTGGACATCCTACAGCTGATAGTGATAATGATTTGGATCAGATATTTTTACAATTTAATGACAAAACAAGCCACCTCCTTATCTGATGTTTAGCAACACGTCCGGCCGTAAACAGTGCCAAGATGGTCCAGAACTTTAATTTTCAAATCATTGGCCATTTTTCAGCGCCGCAAGTCACATGCGCTGCTCGCTAATTTGGTACAAGCATACACGTGCTTGCAGCCACGTACACGTTAAATTGTAGTTGTTTTGTATAATTTAACTAACTACGGAGTGGATAAAATTGCCCCATGCACATGAGCTGCCGTTGTGCGGTTTTTGTTGTTTTTGCTTAATTACACGTGTGCATAATTTTATTCGGCACATCATTATCAGGATGTCAGTTATTAAGGTGGTAGCTCAAGGTCCATTTTCATACATTTTGTTTCGGCTTTAATCTGTAACTAAACAAGTATTGGCAAGTAAAGAATTTAAATTCACGTCTAGTTAGTGATTAGTTCTCGCAGTTGAAAGAAAATGTAAAAATAATTTATAATCATGGATATTTCGGCCTTTAAAATTTAATATGACGAAATTTTAAAGGCCGAAATATCCATGATTATTAATTATTTTACATTTTTCTTCAACTGCGAGAACTAATCACTAACTAGACGTGAATTTAAATTCTTTACTTGCCAATACTTGTTTAGTTACCCAGATTAAAGCCGAAACAAAATGTATGAAAATGGACCTTGAGCTACCACCTTAAAGCAGCAAGGACGTTCCGCTTGAAGTAAGTAAAAGAAACTCGTGAGCGTTAAAGACAAAACTTACTCTCATCGTCTGATGGGTAATAGGTGTTGCAATGTAAGATAATCCTAAATCGTCCCCAGTCCTCGTACCTACTAAGATTACCGTCGGTAGCATTTATTTTTGAATTTTTTGGGATTTTTTCGGGATCGTAGGATACGTAGCATATTCTATTTAAAATAATGCATACTTTCGACACTTATAAATCGGAAAGTAACTTTGTCTGTCGGTCTCGATGAAATTTTGTATGGAGCTAGTTTGAGACCCTTGGAAGGATATTAGCTACTTTTTAAAGTGGGACATTTATCCCGGAAAAACTATATCACGCGGATAAATCTGCGAGGAAAAGCTAATAGAAGTAATAAAAATGTAAATATATGAATACCCAATGAACCTTTATCTACTTCTTAAATCAAACTTTATTTCCGAAGAAAACATATTTCGGCTCAATAACACGATATTAAATTTGTATAAATTAAATATTATTAGCTATACATTAATTATGTAGATTTACGTTTAAGGGTATTTGACGTCAAACCTTCGAAAGGTCAGCTTCCAATTGTATCGAATATTAATGAAATAAAAGGGCTTGTGAACAAATTCCAGTTTGGTTGAAACTTGAAAGTTCGCATATAATTTTATTATGGAATAGCTGAGATTCTTAGTTTGTGGTCGAAATAAAAATTTTACAATTTGTTCAAGTGCTTACTCAAATAAGAGTACCACCGCGAAGCTGTTTATTTTTATTGCTATCCATAATAAAGTTTCCAGGAAACTCGACATATTGAGCAATTACACCGTCATCTTTTAACCTTTTATATCTAACAAGCTTATATTATTTTAAAATTATGTTATAATTATAAGCGTGTTTTAAACGGTGGTTGCATTGTATATTATTGCCATTGCACTTAAAACATAACTTTAAAAAATTCTAGTCTGTACATACAAAGATAGACGGCGCGTGTTATACGTTTAAGTCATTTTCAGCGATACTAAATTAACTATAGCTACTTACACGTTTTTAAGACAATGCATATTGTTTACAGGATGCGATGGTTTTTAGTACATACTAAAAACCAATCTATAGTACTAAAATAGAACTCGTCGTAAACATTGACATACGCTCAAACACTTGGTTGTTGTCCCAGCTGAATTGAACTTGTGGTCTACATTACTTAATTAAATATTGGCTCGCGTGACTTACAAAATTTACTTATGTTATTTAGACTCAAAAACTCAGGAAAACATCTAGCTAGTGCGTTGTTCTAAATATTAATCCTTATCAGTAAACAAATAAATACTTCTTAATTACTACCTATTCACTGTAGAGCAACTTACGTGAAAGGTGTGAAAACCCAGTGTTCGCTTAGATTCTGTACTGAATAACCAGTGAGCCACTCCGCGGTGCCTTTCTTCATTCCCGCCATGAAGTACAAGATGAAGAACTGGTACTTCAAGATGAAGTAGTTCCAGTAGGGTACTGTTGTTTTTTTTAGTGAAGGTTTTAAATAAGCGTCTATGGACCTGCAAAAATAAACCATTGTTATTATAGTAGTTTAGCAGATATATCTCAGTCAGGCCAGACGCGCAACTGTCACACACAAAATCGTAATAATCAATGCTTATATGTCACAAATTAAGATTAGGTTATTTTTAAACAAAATTTTAACTTTAATTTTTGCGGTAAATTGTTATTTGGAAATATTTGAGACCCCTTAGCAACAAGATCGGTGAGTACCTACTCAGAAAACGGAAGAAATTTTCGTAATTGAAAGCTAGAACTTGTAAATGGTTTATGAATATAAAAATAAATATTACTTATGTTCTATTGAAAATTATTCTAGAAAATACTGTTTTGATTCTAAATTTTGGTTAAGGTAAAAGCAAGGTCACATTAGATCTACAAAACATTACCAATAACAGTTTGCTTCTGTGCAGCTGAGCAGCAAAGCGACCAGTCCGAACAGATAGCTGTGGTTGTTCCAGAAGCTCTTCTCGATGAGTAACAGGTACCAGTGGCAGGCAGTGTACAGTGGCGCTGATAGATGGTATTTATACCCCAGCATTATGCCTACAGCTCCTGCAGTATTAACTCTTATAAGTATGTTAAGAAGAGATTATTAATATTTATAATCATTGTTAGATTCATAAATAGGTAGACCTCATATTTAGAACGCTTTGGAGTTAGACACCTCACATTTCCTCGTTATATTATGTGTTCCCCATATGTCACTTTATTCATAGACGTTTTTTATCGAACGACCAAGTAAAGCTGTGATAACAAGTCTGTTTCTCAGTGCTGATGGCATGGCAGTCTTCAGTGCGTAGACATAGGGCCGTTGTGATTGGCTAATATTGAGATACAACAATAATAGCCAATCACAATTATGTCTGTTTCTCAGTGGCGTTGGGCACTGAGAAACAAGCTTGTTATCACAGCTTTACTTCGTCCTTAGATAAAAAACGTTTATGAATAAGGGAGTTAGAAAATAATTTTACCACATTTTGGAAATAAATACAAATATGAAATTTCAAAGTTAATATTTACCAAGCCACATGGCGGCATACACAAGCGCCATGTAGGGCATCGGAATAGCTTGTATAAACGGAAAGACAGGAAAATGGCACATTTTAGGGTCGCCCCATCTTTGCATCATCGTTGCTCCCCCGCGCTCGTCGGGTATATCGAACAGCATGGCTAGACCTGTGGAAATTCAACATTACATCCACGTAACTTCTTAGTTATTATGACCTCTGTGGTGTAGTGGTTTATAAAAACATCGTTCTAGACCTTTGGGTTTGAATAATTACTTACCAAATAAAATTCTAGTGACAGCCAAACTCGAAGAATCTTTCGGCTCATGCAAATAAAGCGCCAGCTTCGATACTGTGGTTTCTTTCATCTTGAATCCAAATTGTTTAGCGAACTTAGTGTCGATGAGCAAATACACATCGCTGAGTTTGTTTCTAAGAGACATGTCTAAAAGAAACAAATCAAAATTCATGTTGTTTGTACAGTTGGTTTCATGCGCAGTTGATGTCTATGTTTGATTATAAAATTATAGTGTAATTAACCATTTGCATTTAAATGTACCTATTTAAACAGTTGTGATCTTTTATTATTTATTAACAGCACATATATTTGCCTCTTTTATGTATGGTACACAATTCCGTAATGGTCGGTCCAACAGTAAGGTTCTGAATTCGGTCGTTTTCTGACTCTTTCAGGTTCCATATAGTCACAGTTTCATTAAACACAATATTACAAAATATATTTCCCCTGGGTTTGAGTTCATATTGTCAGAGGTCTTCATTTACAATATAAAGTGACGGCTTTAACTAATTTAAGGTGCTAGGCGGCAAATTGGTGCGCAGTCTTATTACTTGATTGCCGACGGTTAAAAATTACAATACATTTACTATTGTATGGCTAGAAACGCTCAAGCTTAAAGTCTATAATACAAATGAGAAATAAATGCAACAAATCAAATAGAAAAACACTGAAATTACAACTTGCATGACATGGTTGAGGGGTCTTTATTATTGATAAATTTGAAATATTCTTTGCAGGGACTGTGCCATAATAATCATAACAAATTACCTATTGAAATTACTGTCAAAGGGTCTCTCGTCAGTCGATATTCTACTACAAGTATTCACTTACTACACTACTATTCAATTACCATCAGGTCCAGGGGTCACTATGAAGTGCCCGTATAAAAAAAAATGTTTTAATATTAAAATATTGATATCACTGATGTTATGCTGATTAATATTCAGTCATTAGATCCTAGACAGGCCGACCACAGGCCTATGTAAAAAACATAGAACTTTTGTACTCACTGCGAATGTCGTCAAAGTTAACCCCAGTAAAGCAAGCAGCAGACTGATCCCACCTAGACAAGGGGTGGAACAGGTAAATGGGGTAATGAAAGCAATGTGTCATTAAGATTATGTATATACACACGTGAAACGACGTGTGAACAGGCGCCATAAACAGTTTTCCATTTCAATAGTCTTTGACATAACTTAAATTAATGATCGGTATTGGGTAAGTATGTAGTGTACTTATTTTACATCATTAAAACAGTGGACTCGGTCACGGCAGTATCAGGTAAGCCTTTTAAAGTTTTTATAGTGAAAACTAAAATGAATTATAATGTTTCAATAGTATTTTACTCGTATGTCGACTATACACTTTGTATTAAGGATGCATTTGTCTGAAGCAAATATACTACAATAAAGATTTGACATCGGGACCGCGTTGAATCATAAAAAAATAATATATTAGATGTTTCTACGAACTATGCAAGCTTCAGATTGCGTTTACACGTCCGTACGAAATAAGACGCGATAGATTTTTTTAAATACATTGTTTTAAAATGCATGTAGATAAAAATCAATGGGTTTAACAATATCGTGCCATTGCACCGACACTCGGAGCGGAATAGGTACAATACTTCAATATTTTACCTATCATTATGTAATATATATGCAGATTTCTGCGTCATTGGTTTTCCCATATATTTATTCTTCATCGTTAATTAACGTTGTACTGATAGTTGGACTATATGAGCTCTTTTAGAATGAGATGGGGTTTGTTATCCATGTTTCTTTTATCATTTGTCTCCGCCTCTATTAATTATAGTAGAATTTTTACTTATGAATTTATCGTGGGATTTATTTATATTTGTCCAACATTGTAAGATATTTTAACGTTATTTATGCTTTACCATAATTTGTAGTGTTCCCATTCTTGAGTGGCGACATCCGTGTAAATGTCCAGCCGGATATTAACGGAATCCTTAGCCCAGGGTTTTAGACTTTCCTGCCACAGACAGAAAACTCAACAACTCCTGTAAGCCAGGATCAGCAGTGGCACGCATTTTACGACAGCGAGCAGTGAAGCTCGGTGAATCTCAGGGAAAATTAATTTGTTATTATCCCGCAACGAAATTAATCAAATGTAAAGGTAGAGAGGAGTTGGAAATATTAATTGTCCACTTCCCTCCATAGCAAAGCGGGAGACAAAATATTGAATTAACTAATTAACTCAAGTATTACGTTTACAACTAGACAAACCAATTGTAAAGCACCACGTATAAAAATTTAACGAAATGGATTTGTCTAGATTTAATAACGAAACTGGTTGCTATTATTTGTAATTTCCCAGATTAGTGATATTTTGAAATATCAGATCTCTATTTGCACTCCTTCAAGCTAGGCTGTAACCTACCTACAATATTAGCTACTACAATTTCATCCTTGATCGTGAATAAAATACAAAATGTGCTGAACTATTTATTCAACTATAATACACGTTCCGACTACAGACATTAATTATTGTCATTCAATTCAACAACTACCGTCTACCGTAATTTGATTAAAAATTCAAAATGGCGTTTATCAAGCGTGTATCGGAAAATCGGAAATAGACCCATTCGTAATTGACAGACTTTTTGGCTAATATTGTAGACCAAGCGAAAAAAATAATTAAATCAAATAAAATGTTTATTTACAAATAAATAAAATTAACAAATCAACGGAACTTAAATATAGTTAACACCACAAGTGGTAATTCCGCTTAGATAATATTTTGTATCGCGTGACTTGTCGGTGTCGTTTGATTGGCTACCGGAAACCACGTGACACAAAACTACTGAGCTCTGTAAAACCAACTTTGACATAAAGCGAGTAAAAAATCCTTATCTGTTTAAAATTATATTTTTACGGTTAACGAGAAAATATACATAGGATTGTAAATATACACTGGATGCTTTTTTAACATAGACCACGTGGATTTAACTTTTTTTACTTATGTCGAAGATTGTTTTATAGATCTCAGTCAAAGCCCTTTTTCATGCATTCCGGTTACCGGTATTTGGTGCCAGCTACTTCATAGTACTGAATAGCAACAGTACTGAGTCTTAATACGCTCTAGCTGCTGCAGTGATGTCATAAAACTATTCTCCAAATATTCCGGTTACCGGAATTCATGAAAAGAGTAAATATTTTCTAAAACCATGGTAATATTCAACACTTGACAGGCTTACAACTAATACTTTAATACATGTCTAAACAGGTATACAATATCGACTTTGACCTAATAGGAACAATGGATATTAAAAATTAAAATTTTTATAAACAAAGAATACACATTTTATGTAAACAATACTTTTACAATGATACATTGTTTTTTTACATTATCTATTTCCCGTGTGTTTTTATGAATTTTTTATTTGTAAAATGATGCAGTTTTATAATATTCCGGTAAGTTGCGAAAAATACCGGTTTTTTTCCTATTGTATACCTGAAGAGACATTTAAAACCTTAAGACGTGTAGGAACTTGACACGGGTGCGAGTTAATCTCATCACTATAACATCACAGGCAAAGTTCTCTACTTTTGTAAGTAGCTACTTCGAGACGAATTCATGAGATATACGCACGTTGCAAACGCAAACAAGAGTACAGTTTGTACGTATGTTACAATTCTATATATAGGTATATTTATACTTTGAGATATACATTTAAAAAGAAAAAAAGTTATTAAAAAAAATACGTACTGTTTTTTAAACAAACAAATTTCCTACTTTCAAGAGAAAAATAATTTGGTTATAAGAAATCATAGAAAAACAATACTAAAGTGTAAAAATTATCAATTTTATACAGAAATTAAAATCACATGATTTCTTTATACACAGATTTACGGTAAAATTTTATTTATAGACTACAGTTGTACGTGCGTCAAACGTTATATAATTTAAAAACATAACAAAGACAAAGAATATATGGTTTCAGAAATGAGTTTTTGTTAGAGATCATTAAGATCAATTGTCACCGCACCGAACAATATTCCGAAATGATTTATATAAACAAGTATAATATTCAACTGTTAATATTGCAATTGAAATTGTTAAAATTAAATATATATTTTTCAATTATCAATACAATATAATAATACGAGAAAGATGTCCAAAATATTTTTATTTGTTAACAAATGATGGCTAGGCTTGTCGATACTTTAACCATCGACCTCCACTGGACCATGGTAGTAGGTTAGGGTCCAAAAGGAAAGTCTGGGGGACCATTAACCAGTTGTTTGATTTAAAAAAATGCTCGGTGCAGGACAAACTAAACTAAATGTTCAATGTATTCGATTAAGATATGTTTTTGTTTGCAAATACCTCTAAAAAACACATGTCAAAATTTTTAGAAAACGGAATGTGAATTCACACATAAATATTCGTATCAAACGGTAAATACCTCTTAAATTAAAGTAAGATCTTAAAACATTACATTCGAAAGTTTGACGATACTTGCAATACTCATGCTAACAAAAGTTGTAGTTTTTATGAAGAAATAACCACTGCGTGAGATGGTAATTATAGTGCCCTCGAAATTTTATAGCGAAAAATGTTACAAATTTATTAGCATAGTATTCCAAACACCTCAAAAATCTATGGTCTACGCCAAAAATCTTCACAATTCCACTGTGACAGAAACGTGCGGATAGTACGTGAAAACTATAACGCTAGTGTATCTGAAATTCTATCGATCAGTAAATACGTCTAAATGGCATTTAATCACGTATTTTGGCATTAAAAATACGTATACATGCATCTACAGAACAACACTAAGTTATCGATTGGTGAGCTAGTGAAGCCTCGTTTATCGATAGATGGCATTGCCGCGGCGTCGCGGCGTAGTGCTGTGCCTAGGAGTGTCCCGGGGCTCTGTGTTGAGTTCAGTTCTCGTAGACGACGCCGCCGGGCCCGGGGAGCGAGGACTGCCCCGAGAGGAACAAGTCGACGGCCCGCGCCGCCTGCCGACCCTCCGAGATGGCCCACACCACCAGCGACTGGCCTCGCCGACAGTCTGGGTACAACAACCGACTCATATAACGAATATAAATTATAAAATAAAAGTAAAAAATTAACAATGTTGTAATAACAATTTTATCCTAGTTCAGAGAGTTCAGTTTTATTTAAATATTTATCAACGAATTATAAAGAATCTTTAGTTTGGATGTTGGCTAATAAAAGTAAAAAACCATACCTCCCGCAGCGAAGACGTTGCTCATGGGCGTCTTATAGATGTTCTTCTTTTCGGTCTCGACGTTACTGCGCGCGTCCAACGGCAGATCTATAACAGAACATGTTTTAAAGATTTCTTATATTTACAGTCACGGGGCAGACACAACACAAGTTTTATCACTTTCACGCGCTATCGGGATTAATCGCCATATGGATGACAGTACTTTGTGTCTAAAGTAGTAGGCAGGGTCATAACTAGTACCACACAGACATTTTAATTCTAAAAATGTATTTATTACTTTTCTTTAGACATACTAGGTTCTACTGTTTTATTATACACTAGCTTTTGCCCGCGGCTCCGCCCGCGTTATAAAGTTTTTCGGGCTAAATTTTTCCGTTATAAAAGTCACGCTATATATTTTCCCGGGAGCCTATGTTCTTCCCAGGGTCTGAAACTGTCTCCATACCAAATTTTATCCTAATACGTTGGGTAGTTTTAAGTTTAACACGTTCGGGCAGACCGATGCAGCGGGGACTTTGTTTTATGATATATTTTTGTAGAACTTTTAAGAGGAACAATCCCGTCATACATTATTGTTGCATAACTTTAACCGTTTACGCAGCGCACGCAACAGAAGCTCTCAAAACTAATAAATTGTCCCCGTTTTGCATCATGTTTCATTACTGCTCCGCTCCTATTGGTCATAGCGTGACGATATATAACCTATAGCACTCCAGGAACAAAGGGCTATCCCAGACAAAAATATTTTTCAGTTCGAACCGGTAGTTCCTGAGATTAGCGATTACTGCTCCGCTCCTATTGGGCATAGCGTGATGATATATATAGCCTATAGCATTCCAGGAACAAAGGGCTATCCAACACAAAAATAATTATTCAGTTCAAACTCCTAGTTTCTGAGATTAGCCGTTACTGCTCTGCTCCTATTGGTCATAGCGTGATGATATATAGCCTATAGCACTCCACGAACAAAAGGCTATCCAACGCAAAAATAATTTTTCAGTTTGGACCGGTAGTTCCTGAGATTAGCCATTACTGCTCCGCTCCTATCGGGTATAGCGTGATGATATATAGCCTATAGCACTCCACGAACATAGGGCTATCCAACGCAAAAAGAATTTTTCAGTTTGGACCGGTAGTTCCTGAGATTAGCCATTACTGCTCCGCTCCTATTGGGTATAGCGTGATGATATATACCCTATAGCACTCCACGAACAAAGGGCTATCCAACGCAAAAAGAATTTTTTAGTTCGGATCGATAGTTCCTGAGATTAGGCATTACTGCTCCGCTCCTATTGGGTATAGCGTGATGATATATAGCCTATAGCACTCCACGAACATAGGGCTATCCAACGCAAAAAGAATTTTTCAGTTTGGACCAGTAGTTCCTGAGATTAGCGCGTTCAAACAAACAAACAAACAAACAAACAAACAAACAAACAAACAAACAAACAAACTCTTCAGCTTTATATAATAGTATAGATATAGTTTTATAAATGATGAAGAGCATCAACCAGGCTTTCACTCACCGAGCTGGTTGGCGACGTATCTCTCGGGTCCGAGGAAGCCCATGGCCAGCAGCACCAGCTCGGCCTTGTAGATCCTGTCGGTGCCGGGGACCTCCTTCATCTCCCAGCGTCCTCCCGCGCCGCGGGTCCACTCCACCTCCACCGCCGACACTCCGCACACGTTGCCTTCGCCTGCCACGGGAAAACAATAGATAATTAGAAAGCGTTTAGAAACATTTTACGATATTTATTGCTTAAAGGTATAGAAAACGTAAATCATTTAGGTTTAAAATGATAGCTTCTAGATTTCAGTTATATTTTTTCTACGGGAAGAATACCCTCTTCTCGTTGTTTTAGCTTTTTGGTAAATCGGAAAAGCATACATAATTTTAAGGTTAGATTACTATATGTAGCAATCTACAGTAATAAGTCAGGTTAATCACAATTGTAATACAACAATTCCATACATTTGTAAAGAAATGTTTATCCTAAAATCCCCGAAAGGAAGCCCCCAAATTTCCTTATATGCACGTAGTTCCACAAGCCTACAAGCCTGTGTGCACTGAGGATACTTGTAGCAATATTTGAGTTTTTCTAAATCGGAAATTGTTTTCGCTTTTACGATGTATACGTTATGCTAATGACTTACCGTCATCCAAAAACTCTTTAGTAAGCGTCGAGAACTTCCTCGGGTCATTTCCGAACTTCACTCGGACCTCCTCGTGTCCGTAATCCACCCTGAAAACAATACATTGTTTAAACATGATACTGCATAAACATAGCACTGTAATAAATTTATACATTTCTATTGTCGCACATGTGTGGAGACATCATTTTTTAACCGACTTCAAAAAAAGGAGGAGGTTATCAATTCGACGTGAATTTTTTTTTGTATGTTTGTTACCTCAGAACTGGCTCATTTATGAACCGATTTGGAAAATTCTTTTTTTATTCGAAAGAATTTCTCTCCAGATTGGTCCCATAAACATTTTTTCGACATTAATCGATTTATTGCAATAAGGTACAGAAACAATTGACAACATTTTTTTCTTTGAATTTTGTGTTATTCTAAAACGACGTAAGCACCAAATGACGTCATATATACGATTCAAGACGTAATGACCTTGCTTTGCAGTAAACAACAAGTCAAGTGACAGTTTGTTTTTGTTTATCTCTCTCTTTGAAAGCGGAAGGTTGTGACGTACCTATTGTAATATTGACATTTGACATTGACAAATGGCGGTGTCTTAGTTTTTTAAATAAATAGTAAGGTGGATCAAGGAAATACTTGATTCAACCGTATGTGTGACGTCATCAAGCATTTTTCGGTTTTTAATTTTTTTCTTCGAAATTAAGTATTATAAAAAATATTTAAATACATAATCGAACTCATAGTAGAAAAATTAGGAAACGGTATTTTTGTTTTAGGCACGTTGACATATTGAAATGTTGTCAATTCTACAATCAGATTCTACTTTTGAATATCATAGCCCTTACCTGAATACCCTGGGCCACTGCGGCCAGGGGTTATCCTGTCCCCTGGTCGGCTTCGGTTCTGGCAGGATTTCGAATGTGGTGATTGTTTTGGCGCCTTGTCGGAGAGACGTTGCTATGCAATCGCATCTGTTAAAACATCACACATAAAATTTATCCCGGTAATTTCCTTCCACGGGAAATTATAGAATTTTATAATCTGATTTATTAAATAGATGGCGCAGGTGGCAACAGGGATTTCGATACTTTCGTAGCGGGAAATGCTATTCACGCGGGTATACAACACCTAATAGAGACAATACTCGGCAAATTAATTTAGTTATAAAGATAATCGGTTAATTTCGAGTAATTAAAATTTGGCGTAACTCGGTTTTATTCCGAAAGTCACGTTTTAAAATGTGAATAAATCATTATGTTTGTTTGGCTAAATTAATTACTTTATTACCTAAACAATCATTTTAATTACTTTAATTGTTCAGTAATAATTAATTTTGTTTTAAATTTTCCATTAGTTTGATTAGGTCTTGGCCTTCAGTGCATGCTAGACTCGCATAAAATGCTTACTTAAAAAACAATACAGATAAAAAGACATTCATATTCGCGGCGAATTCACATTTATTATTTCCTGTCTACGGTTATTAAAACTTATTATACCACAAAGTTATAAACATTAATTATTTAAATTAGTATCTAAATAATAGGGTACCGGACTCATTTTTGTTCTTTACTATTATCAAATATTTACATAATATATATTATAACACAGAAGGAATTATTAAAATCCGGTAAAAAATCAAATCGGAAAATAATAGTTTCAGTTCATAAAATTATATAATACATTTTTAAATTCAATTCAAACTTTTGACTTTTTTTATCTGTTTTACAAATATGCGTAATGAGTGCCGCTATGACATGACGTCATCAAGGCAGTAAACTACTCAAACTGTCAATACGCGTTCACTATTTCTAATTTATCGAAATAGACAAATTTTTCGGACAGTAAATTTGGATCTCTTCTCGCAAGTTGTAAAGTTTTTCTCATAGTTATATTGGCAAATGATCCACAATTTTTTTGGTGTTTTACAATAGTATTCTTACATTCAGGAACAACACACCAATGATAGGGATAGTAGTTCAATTTATTTGTAATAATTTCCTCTTTCTCTATGCACAGCGTTGTTACTTGATGTTTACTGTCGAGATGACGTCAGCAACATGGACTCTAGCATTTTCGTTTATTTACGCGGGAAATTTCAAATGTAATATTTAAATATATTTTAATGGCACTTATTGATTGAATATTTTTTTTTATAAAATTTCTAGTGGTATTTATCACCTAAGATTAATTACCCTATTATATATCTTATCCTGAACCATGAACCAATCAAAATAAGTCATTTGAAAGTATAGGGGGTAAAGGTAGGTACCGCTGTAGAGGAACAGATGATTGCGTTGCACTATGGAAGGGGGAGATTCACAGTCAGGCAGATGTTGCTTGTGACCGGCCGCGGTTCCTCCGACGGTTCCTATTCGGAGGTGGTATATATGCTGCGCGTCGCGCAAATTCTACTATCGCAAGCCAGTATCGTCTATCGCCATCTAGCGTGATTGCTGTGCGATATCACTACAGTTGTGGCAATACCATATCAGTCTTCTCGCAGTTTAGTGACGTTGACGAGATGGCGGTATGTATACTAATTGTACCGTCACAAGGCATGTCAATATAATTTTGCTTTGATTGGTTCATTTTCACAATGGATCGAAAAAGCGATTGAGATCGTTTATTGAAAACGACAGTTAGTTAACTCACCCTGTATCACCTCCACCGATGACCAGCACGTTCTTGTCTTTAGCGTTGAGTTCCGGGTTCTCCTTAAGGTGTGGGTATGTGGAGCCCATCTGCTTCTTCTGCCAAGTCTCCAGGAACTCCATCGCGAAGTGGATGCCGTTGAGCTGCCTGCCCTTTAAGGGTAGGTCGCGAGGCCACGTCGCACCCATGCACAGGACTAGCGCGTCGTATCTGATAGTAAAGATGATAAAAGCTTGTGAAATATCGATGATTTATTTGTGTAAGAGATGTGAATATAGTCGATTTATAGAAAATATATCGATATGTACCTACAAATCGGAACGAAGAGAGAGCTATTATAGTATTTTGTGCAAATCGCGCTAGAATTTATTGTATCACGTGAAGTAATTGAAAATTACAAAACAGAAACTAAATTGCTTTAGTAATTAAAACACAAACGCCAAACAAGATTTCGCTAGTGTGTTGTGTGTTGTAGCCAAACATCGACCATCCTCCCGTCCTCTTCTTAATCATGAACAGTAGAGAAAAACTATTTATTGCCCTAAAACCTACACTACACTCGGCATATTTCGCCGATACAACATTAGCTTTGTACATAAAGAACACAATGTCGATATTGCTTTACCCAAAAATCTCAAATATTTTAACGAGTCGATCAAGTGTAATGCAAGCTATAAAAAACCCTCCAAACTGCATTACTATCTGGTATCATAGATCTTCTATTTACGTTAAGCCTAGAAACTTACTCATCAGCCAGATCGTTAGCAGATATGTCCCTGCCAACGTCGACATTGCACTTGAACGAGATGCCCTCAGCGGTCATGAGCTTGATGCGTCGCTGCACGACCTCCTTGCTGAGCTTCATGGTGGGGATGCCGTACTGCAGCAGCCCGCCCGCACGGTCGTTCCTCTCGAACACTGTCACTGTGTAGCCCGCCTGGAATGAACAACTAGTTAATGGAAGGGTCTCATTGTTCTGGCGTATGAACTGCTATGAGTTGGAATTATAGTTCTGAGCTGAATATAACTTTAGATTGGCCAAAAATAATATAGAGGTGTAATCACTGCAAAGTTCTTAAAGAACTGTAACATAGCGTTGGAAGTCTGAATTTGGAGCTTGTGATTCGGAACTAACTTCGCACTCTTTAAAAACATTGATAAGAATAATTTGTAAGTATTTTACGTACCTTGTTCAGTTGGTGAGCGCACGCCAGACCAGCCGGTCCTGAGCCGACGATGGCGACAGTCTTGCCGTTCCTGAACTTCGGAATCTGTTAAACAAAAAATAAATTATATATTTTCTGCATTGAGTGTATATTTCAGATAAATCTGTAAGGTTTTTAAGCAAATAAAAACGATATCGATTAATGATACAAATATAAAATCGATGACCGCATTCGATACTAATCGACTGACTTCATAGAATTAATTGTAACATACCTCGGGTTGTATCCAGCCCTTTTCGAACGCATTGTCGATGATGGCGCACTCTATGTTCTTGATGGTGACGGGCGGCTCGGAGATGCCGAGCACGCAGGCGCCCTCGCACGGCGCGGGACACACGCGGCCCGTGAACTCCGGGAAGTTGTTGGTCTGCAGCAGCTGCCGCAGCGCCTGGTGCCAGTCGCCCTGGTACACCAGGTCGTTCCACTTGGGGACGATGTTGGCGAGCGGACAGCCGTGGCCGCTCTGGCAGAAGGGCACGCCGCAGTCCATGCAGCGCGCCGCCTGCACGCGCAGGCCGCGCCGCACGTGGCCGCGCGCGTAGATCTCGTCCCAGTCGCGCGCGCGCTTCTCCGCCGCGCGGTACACGCTCGTCTCGCGCTCGTACTTCATGAAGCCCCTGAGCCAAACATACCAAGGTTACGACATCGTTACGTTTAAAGTATTGAGCTGTAAATGACGTCACAAAATATCGAAAACAGCTATGACTACTAATACTAATATTTCTCAATTTTATAACCATAAATAGGCCATAAATGGTAACGATACTAACAAAACTTTAAACTTTACTCTGACAAGTCAAATGTCTAATGCCAATTAATTACACTGCTTTGAATATTCTTTAAAGCGAAACGCAACAGTAATTACATAATGCTGTCGATCGACAGGAATAAAAATTGCGTATATGAAAGCCTGGCTGAATAGATAACACAAAAGAACGTAACAGCAAATAATATGTGGCGGTACAATTTTACGCCGCTAAAAGTACGAAGCAACCTACCTGGTCTTATCCAACACCTTCTCAAGGTTCTTCTTCTCCAACTCCACGTCCCGGACTGTCTCCTCGATGTCGAGCACACCGTTCTGGTGCCCGTTGGTGTCGACCTTCGGAGGCGAAGGTTGCTTCAGAGCCATTTGTTTTAATGCGCGCTGGTACTCATACGGGAATACCTTGACGAACATCTTCGCCGGCTCGGGCCATGTCTTCAACATTTCTTCCGCGATTATTGATCTGAGAAAAAATAAGTACATGAAATTTCTCCAAGTATTTGATTTTACAATTTATTAAAATTACATAGTTACAACATAGCTACACATGAATACTAGACAAGTTTTTTCCTTCTTCATTTTTTGATTTCATTACAGGCTTCATAGTTGCTACATGGAATTTATGCTTATAAATATCCGAGTTAAATTATAATATATTCTCACCCTGTATACTCGACGAACTCTTCCAAAAGTTTCTTGACGTCGTTAAGATCGTCTTCAAGCTCAAGCGGTAACAGCTCCACCATCTCGTGGTTGCACTTGTCTTTGAACGATCCGTCTATGTCGTACACGTACGCGATACCACCTGAAATTTATGAAATCGATTAAGATTTTTAATTATTTTTGATCACCCTCTATAAATAGTATCGATTCAACATCAATCAGACTCGAGGGATAATATTACAATATATTCGAACTGGCCGGCAATGTGTCGACTAGTGAGGGATATTTATCACGTTATCAATCGATATTCTATCTGGCCGCCACTCTACCATCAGGAGCAGTGGGGTGACGTTGCCGTGGGGTATGACAGTGTAGTAGTCGCGTACCGCTCATGCCGGCGGCGAAGTTCCTGCCGGTGAGCCCGAGTATGAGCGCGACGCCGGCCGTCATGTACTCGCAGGCGTGGTCGCCGGCGCCCTCGGCCACGGCCGTGCAGCCCGAGTTGCGCACGCAGAAACGCTCCGACGCGATGCCCCTGCGCAACACAAACACACACATAATCACTCCGTATATAATATAGGTAACTATTGCGGTACATGTACAGCTTACTGGTCAGTTTTAGATAAAACTTATACGTGTTAACTACCTCCTTTATTGTTATAGCCAATTCAATCGATTATACGGCTGCGGCTTCCTTCATTCTGCATTTATTATATTGGCAAAACATAGTACGCGAATTTATGCCTCAATTTAAATTTTTTTACTTAGATCATAAAAAAGTAATGAACTTTTAACCGCTTCGAAATCACAGTAGAACTAAAACGACTTACCTGAAGTAAGCTCTTCCAGATGTAGCTCCGTACAGACACACGTTGCCAACGATCACGTTCAAATGTGACTCAAACGGCGATGATTTCGGCGGATAGATGATCACAGTACCGCCGGACAAACCCTTACCTATGAATAAAAAAAGAATATTTAATTGCTATTATATTAATTCAAATCGATTATATTCAAAATCGATCGTTCTTGAATTTAAAAAATCAGACGATTTTCTACAAAGTTACTTTTAGTTTACCACGTCTAAATATTAGTTATCCTAGGCAATTTTAAGAGTGACAAATTATAAATATACTCAAAAATGCTGGTAAGCTTGTTGCACCAAAACGTTTACTTATCTAATCGAATACTAACCAACATAATCGTTAGCGTCTCCCTCGAGCGTGACAGTGATGCCCTTGGAGAGGAACGCGCAGAAGCTCTGACCCGCAGAGCCTGTCAGCGAGATGTTCACCGTGGTGTCGTCTGGTAGACCTTGGTCGCCGTATTTCCTGGGAAAATATCAAGTATTTATTTTATGATCTTCTGTCCCCGTCTCGCATAGCTGAGACAGACTTAACATGACAGAAAAAGTAACCTGAACCTTTACACATTTAAAGATATTGACGTAGTTTTTACATACAAAAATAAGTCAGGTTCCATGACATGTGCTCTTTTTAATAATTGCCAAGTACAAGGTTTGAACCAACAGATATACATAATGTAAACATGATGATGTCCCTGTATTTCATCAATATGAAAAATCTCTCATAGACAATTTTTCATAAGAGATAAACATTGTACTGTGTTCAAAACTTATTATAATGTGTTTTCTATCGATATTTTGCTTACATGGCGATATGGTAAGACAGCGTGCTGGTGAAGGTTCTGTCTTCGTTGGTGATCTTCATGGCGATGTCGACGTGTTTCTGCGACCCGTCGAGGATGCCGGCGCACTGTTCGATCAGCTGGTTGTCCAGGCGCTTCTCTAGTTGGAAGTCCTGTCGATAAAAGCGTCTATTAGACTTATGAAATGAAATCGTTTATTGAAAAACAGACTTACAGAGACTCAATTCTACTCAAAATAAATTTATAAAAGTATCAGGTCCTCAAAAATATATTTTCCAGTGATATCCAAACTACGCAAAGCCTGTATCTTGGGCTATCATCGACAGAGTTAAATTAAACTGAGACTTAGGACGAAAAGAAAAATAAAGGCAACAGAAAACAAAACAAAATTAATGGTAAACTAAAACAATGTACGAACTTATGTCTATTTACGTTGCTTTTGAGACTTATATATTTAAGAGTGACAAGTGTTGTGCAGTATCACGCAATGTGTTGTTTAAAGTTCGAGTGATATTTCTACTGTGTATAGCCATCGCGAGACTTACCATCAGGCGGCAAGTTTGCCCATTTCGAGACACTCAACAGATGCAACCATATTTTACCATGAGTATTTCGTCCAATGTTGTGACGTGGGCAAGCATATCGCCACATTGGGTTAAAATTAATGGCTCAGATATTTAGCAGAAATACCCAATATCACTTTGTTCGACCCAGCAATCGAAACCTCATAACTTCGATAAAAAGGATATATGGAAAAAAAATTGTTATACTATGCATATGAGTATATACCTGTGACTTAGACCCTCCGACGATGTTGACCCCGGGGCGCATGTGCAGCGCGTTCTTGAGTATGAGGCTGAGGTTGAGCAGCCGCGCCTTGGGGTTCTCGTTGTTCTCGCGGACCTTCAGCAGGTCGGTGCGGCCGATCAGCTCCTGGAACTTGCGCACGCCCACATCCGCCATGTGCTGACGTATCTGAGGGGGGAAGGATTGGAATGAGTTGTTAATAAATCATTTGTTATTAGTTTAATAGTCAGTAAAATTACATCATATTAATATCCGGCATCCGGCCGGTTCAATGTCAGTTTATGGATGGTCGAATATCCAGCCAAACAACTGTCTGTTTCATATGTTGTTATTATAACAGCAACGAAAGGCCAATATTCTATCTATTCTATACGTATATCACTAAAAGCTTACCTCCTCAGCCAGCATGAAGAGGTAGTTGATGACGTGCTCGGGCTTGCCGGCGAACTTCTTGCGCAGTACCGGATCTTGCGTGGCGATGCCCACCGGACACGTGTTCAGGTGACACTTGCGCATCATCGTACACCCTACATAACAATGGAAAGATTATAAATACATTCACTAATGCACAACTGAACATTAGACAAAATAGTTTTGACTTTCTGGATGAGCTTTGTATGTTAGCTGAGTAATTCTGATTAGGATCAATAGTCAGATATCCTATAAGGAGAGGTCGGTATAATTCTGGTTGATGGTATACATTATATCTAAATCGATTGTTCATATGCATTGAAGACACTGCTGTAGAATAAAATCAAAGACATATCTATTGCCACTATTATAACTTGAAGCTTACCAAGTGCAATGAGCGGTGCAGTACTGAACCCGAACTCGTCAGCGCCGAGCAGCGCCGCTACCATCACGTCGAAACCGGTCCGGATCTGACCGTCTGCTTGTAGTACCACCCTTGATATTGTACATAGTATATGTTTAAATCACATTGAATGATTATCATGCATATTGAATTATATAGATACATTGTAATTTTTTTCGGTATGATTACAAAAAATATTTAAATTAAATTGATATTGCAAAAAAATAAACTTATTCTTCTGATATATTTAACCTATAGATGATTTGGAGCCTGCGGTCTGAAATAGCTATAAATACTTTTATTTCCTTCACTTCAACAAGTGGTTAGCTCTCCTTTCTGTTATTTTTGAACATAGGACTTCTATCAAGTTTGTGGAAAATTTACCATAGTGGCCCTCGAAGGGTGTCGTGTTTCGATATATCTGAATTCAAACAGTCCAACATAATTTTGCGTACTTATGAGTGTACACAACACTCCTAAACATTTTTTATTAGTCAACCTTCTATCTGCACTCCACTCCGCTTATTATACAGATGTAGCGGGGCCATTTTGACGTGCTCCTATAAAAAATATATATAGTAGGTAGTAGCAGTACCTGGAGCGCAGGTCGTTGAGCACGAGCACCTGGTGCGTCTCGGCGACGCCCAGCTCCCACGGCAGGCCGGCGCTCTTGATGCCCGTCCACGAGCTCGCGCCCGTGCCGCCGTCGTGCCCCGAGAATATATATAGTAGGTAGTAGCAGTACCTGGAGCGCAGGTCGTTGAGCACGAGCACCTGGTGCGTCTCGGCGACGCCCAGCTCCCACGGCAGGCCGGCGCTCTTGATGCCCGTCCACGAGCTCGCGCCCGTGCCGCCGTCGTGCCCCGAGAATATATATAGTAGGTAGTAGCAGTACCTGGAGCGCAGGTCGTTGAGCACGAGCACCTGGTGCGTCTCGGCGACGCCCAGCTCCCACGGCAGGCCGGCGCTCTTGATGCCCGTCCACGAGCTCGCGCCCGTGCCGCCGTCGTGCCCCGAGAATATATATAGTAGGTAGTAGCAGTACCTGGAGCGCAGGTCGTTGAGCACGAGCACCTGGTGCGTCTCGGCGACGCCCAGCTCCCACGGCAGGCCGGCGCTCTTGATGCCCGTCCACGAGCTCGCGCCCGTGCCGCCGTCGTGCCCCGAGAATATATATAGTAGGTAGTAGCAGTACCTGGAGCGCAGGTCGTTGAGCACGAGCACCTGGTGCGTCTCGGCGACGCCCAGCTCCCACGGCAGGCCGGCGCTCTTGATGCCCGTCCACGAGCTCGCGCCCGTGCCGCCGTCGTGCCCCGAGAATATATATAGTAGGTAGTAGCAGTACCTGGAGCGCAGGTCGTTGAGCACGAGCACCTGGTGCGTCTCGGCGACGCCCAGCTCCCACGGCAGGCCGGCGCTCTTGATGCCCGTCCACGAGCTCGCGCCCGTGCCGCCGTCGTGCCCCGAGAATATATATAGTAGGTAGTAGCAGTACCTGGAGCGCAGGTCGTTGAGCACGAGCACCTGGTGCGTCTCGGCGACGCCCAGCTCCCACGGCAGGCCGGCGCTCTTGATGCCCGTCCACGAGCTCGCGCCCGTGCCGCCGTCGTGCCCCGAGAATATATATAGTAGGTAGTAGCAGTACCTGGAGCGCAGGTCGTTGAGCACGAGCACCTGGTGCGTCTCGGCGACGCCCAGCTCCCACGGCAGGCCGGCGCTCTTGATGCCCGTCCACGAGCTCGCGCCCGTGCCGCCGTCGTGCCCCGAGATCACGATGTGCTCCGCCTTGCCCTGCGCCAGAAACATTACTCACTGATTACCGCGGCCGTTATGATCTACACTACTTTTAAAGTATAGGCGTCGAATAACACGCACTGCATATCGACGGTTAAAAGGCTAATTGACTTAAACGACATTTTTTTACTAGCTTAAAAAAAAATAGTAAAAAAGGCTGATTTTAAATATGTTTGCAACTTAGTGTCGCAAAAAAAAATATCGTTGAAATCAATTAGCCTATCACCGGCGATATGGTATTGCATCATTACTGAATTCAATCATAGAAATCATTCATACATAACTTCACGCCTTATTCAAGTCCTACAAATACGTTAAAGTTACCTTGGCAACACCAGACGCGACTACACCGACGCCGACCTCCGACACGAGCTTCACGGAGATCCTGGCGCGAGGGTTGGCGCACTTCAGGTCGTAGATTAACTCGGCCAGGTCCTCGATGGAGTAGATGTCGTGGTGGGGCGGCGGGGAGATCAGACCCACGCCCGGGACCGAGCAACGCGTGTGAGCTATGTCTTCTGTTACTTTGTAACCTACAAATATTTATATTTTATTACAGTGTTAAGTATTAATGATAGCATATAATATTTTCAATGACGACGTCCAGGATAGGACGATAATCATGGTAGGATACAAAAAAGGCTGCTTCCAAAACCATGAAGGTTATTATAAAAATATAGTATTTAAATGCCATAGCAAGCAAACTAATGAATAAAACGTGTGGTACCTCAGAAATCATAATCTATTACAGTTTCCCTACCAATGATCAGACTATTATTAGACTTAGAGAACTGTACATGAGTTTTTAATAAGATTGCATATATTAAGTGGTAAGTTAAATTTTCAATACCATTTTTTTTTAACTTGCATTTTGTAAGTTTTGTACAATACTAATCAGGTTACCTGGCAACTCGCCGCCCTCTCCGGGCTTGGCCCCCTGCGCCATCTTGATCTGCAGATCGTCTGCGTGCGCGAGGTAGGAGGCGGTGACGCCGAAGCGGCCCGACGCCACTAGTTTGATGGCGGACCGCTTGCTGAACTCCGGGTCCTTCAATTTGATACGATAAATTAATAAACTCTGCTATTTATAATAAATTTTCTAGGTTTTCTACGCGTATTTAAATATAATTGTTTTTAACATTGGTACTGAGAGATAGCACTGTAATAAAATTTATTTTAAAACACAGCAAAGGAATTTTTAAATGCGCGGCATAATCAAAATAGAATTTATGTTTTGCTGGAATAGAAACTGGACCAAAGGTATTAAATCAAGCCTTTTATAATATTCTTACTAACTAGTGAAAAACTTAAAAAAAGAAAGGTTATTTACCTGGTTCAGATATCTGTCGGCATTCTCACCACCCTCACCGGTGTTGGACTTGCCGCCGATGCGGTTCATCGCGATGGCCAGCGTCGTGTGGGCCTCCAGTGATATCGAACCAAATGACATAGCACCTGAAGAATAAAAGGCGTTGTTATACGAAAACTATATGTCGATACTTCGTTATGGTCATCAATAATTGCTGTAATAATATCGATAAAATTTTACAAGCAGCAGCTGTCTCGTTATCTTACTGATTTTTGTTACATATAAAAAAAAAACTCACAGTCACAAATATTATGAATATCGATGACATGCAATTATCAACTAAGCATGTCTATAACTATCGATACTAAATATCGACTTAACGGTATTATTAAAATATTTTGTTGCTGTTTTTATGACTGTATAGTTAGTTACCAGTAGCGAATCGCTTGACGATCTCCGCGGCGGGTTCCACTTCAGAGAGAGGAATTGGCTCATCAAGTTTCACCAACTCCAACTGCCCTCGCAGTGTACACGCCCTGACTGACTCAAGAGCGCTTTCTCTGCGAAAAAATTGTAAGTTTATGTTTAAACTTCAAATTAGCGGATTGATTCACAGCTTAAGTTATATTATAATGTGTTTATATTCGATAATTGCTAGATGATTGTACTATGATTAATAATTATCGATAATCGAAATACACTGTACAACATTTGATGTGAAGAACAGTAAAATGTGAACAGTATAAAGGAACATATATTTTTTTCTTATTTATTGCAGTAATGTAATATCTGAGTGAGTATCGATTCCTATAGTAATAAGCTCCTACATAACCACGGCATTATAAATTATCGATACCAACCTGAATCTATCGTAAGCCGACTTGCTGTTATTAGAAGCCGCTTCCTGCAGATTAGCAATCGACATGGGATCGTTAATGTGTTTCTCACCCCCAGCACGCCAGTGGTAATTACCGGGGTTCCTAAAAACCAAAATATATTAAAGAAATTTGGCAATAAAACATTTTATAAAATTCTTATTGATTAAATAAATACAAGTTAGTCTAGTAATAGTGTGTTTCAGCATTACATTTTATCGAACTTTATATGTAATTTTTATGTGTTTAGTTACATTTATTTGCTTGGTGTTTACCTTAAAACCAATGTGTCAGTGCACTGCCCGTACGTGAGCGTGTGTCGATCAAATATTTCCTTCGACAAGATCTCGAAGTTAACACCACCTGCAAATATTTAAAATAATGTATAATTTAACACGCACTTCACGTCACTATCAAACTGGGATCCAATATGATAAGAATGTATTTTTTTTCATATTATTTTCGGAATCGAATCAATAGTTTCAGAGATAATCATCAACATAAAAAAATTAAATTAACTAATTTATAACTTGACCTGTTAATAATATAAGCAGGTTAGAAGCTTTTTTGCTTATGGCTTTGACCGGGTGGGATTTAGTTTGTGACAAATATATTATTAATTCAGATTAGTCGGTTCAATGCTTTGGCAGTTACCTACGTATAATTTTACTATGGAAGTATAGTTTGAAAAATAAATAAAGACCAACTCACCAATCCTCGACTGCGTTCCCTTAAAACATTTATCGATAACATCCTCATTGAGTCCGACCGCCTCGAATATCTGCGCGCTCTTGTACGACTGCAGCGTGCTGATGCCCATCTTGGCCATTACCTTGGCCAGTCCGGTCTCTATGGACTTTTGGTAGGCGGTGTATATGTCTTCGTCGGTCAGGTTCGGGTCGATGAGGCCGTCGTTGCGCAGAGAGAATGCCAGTTCGAATGCTAAGTACGGACAGATTGCGTCGGCGCCATAACCTGATAAAAGAAGTAAGTACATTTTTTTTTATTAATTATATTGCGTTTTAAATTAGCAGAAAAAATATACTGTTTGAGCCAATGTCGATAAAAAATAATATAAAATAAGTAATTATATTAAAACTATGTTGTCAATTGTCACTTACCAAGCAGTACGCACATGTGGTGCACCTCCCTGGCTTCGGCTGTTTCCACGATTAGACCAACCTTCATGCGCTGACGAGTCTCGATTAAGTGGTGATGAACGGCACCTGAGAAAAAACGTTTATAATTATTATTTTGCAAAATCAATTTATTTAATACATGAAACATATTTATATATTGTTGTTATTATTCTGAAACCTTTGTTTAGTGAAAACGCATCAAATTCATAAGGCAATAAACAGTTTATTTTTTACACGAGTGGCAACATACCGAGAGCGAGCAGCGAGCTGACGGGTAGCTGCTCGGCGCCGGCGGCGCGGTCGGAGAGCACGATGAGCTGGTCGCTGCGGGCCGTGTGGTGGAACATACCGAGAGCGAGCAGCGAGCTGACGGGCAGCCGCTCGGCGCCGGCGGCGCGGTCGGAGAGCACGATGAGCTGGTCGCTGCGGGCCGTGTGGTGGAACATACCGAGAGCGAGCAGCGAGCTGACGGGCAGCCGCTCGGCGCCGGCGGCGCGGTCGGAGAGCACGATGAGCTGGTCGCTGCGGGCCGTGTGGTGGAACATACCGAGAGCGAGCAGCGAGCTGACGGGCAGCCGCTCGGCGCCGGCGGCGCGGTCGGAGAGCACGATGAGCTGGTCGCTGCGGGCCGTGTGGTGGAACATACCGAGAGCGAGCAGCGAGCTGACGGGCAGCGTCTCGTGCCCGGCGCGGTCGGAGAGCACGATGAGCTGGTCGCTGCGGGCCGTGTGGTGGAACATACCGAGAGCGAGCAGCGAGCTGACGGGCAGCCGCTCGGCGCCGGCGGCGCGGTCGGAGAGCACGATGAGCTGGTCGCTGCGGGCCGTGTGGTGGAACATACCGAGAGCGAGCAGCGAGCTGACGGGCAGCCGCTCGGCGCCGGCGGCGCGGTCGGAGAGCACGATGAGCTGGTCGCTGCGGGCCGTGTGGTGGAACATACCGAGAGCGAGCAGCGAGCTGACGGGCAGCCGCTCGGCGCCGGCGGCGCGGTCGGAGAGCACGATGAGCTGGTCGCTGCGGGCCGTGTGGTGGAACATACCGAGAGCGAGCAGCGAGCTGACGGGCAGCCGCTCGGCGCCGGCGGCGCGGTCGGAGAGCACGATGAGCTGGTCGCTGCGGGCCGTGTGGTGGAACATACCGAGAGCGAGCAGCGAGCTGACGGGCAGCCGCTCGGCGCCGGCGGCGCGGTCGGAGAGCACGATGAGCTGGTCGCTGCGGGCCGTGTGGTGGAACATACCGAGAGCGAGCAGCGAGCTGACGGGCAGCCGCTCGGCGCCGGCGGCGCGGTCGGAGAGCACGATGAGCTGGTCGCTGCGGGCCGTGTGGTGGAACATACCGAGAGCGAGCAGCGAGCTGACGGGCAGCCGCTCGGCGCCGGCGGCGCGGTCGGAGAGCACGATGAGCTGGTCGCTGCGGGCCGTGTGGTGGAACATACCGAGAGCGAGCAGCGAGCTGACGGGCAGCCGCTCGGCGCCGGCGGCGCGGTCGGAGAGCACGATGAGCTGGTCGCTGCGGGCCGTGTGGTGGAACATACCGAGAGCGAGCAGCGAGCTGACGGGCAGCCGCTCGGCGCCGGCGGCGCGGTCGGAGAGCACGATGAGCTGGTCGCTGCGGGCCGTGTGGTGGAACATACCGAGAGCGAGCAGCGAGCTGACGGGCAGCCGCTCGGCGCCGGCGGCGCGGTCGGAGAGCACGATGAGCTGGTCGCTGCGGGCCGTGTGGTGGAACATACCGAGAGCGAGCAGCGAGCTGACGGGCAGCCGCTCGGCGCCGGCGGCGCGGTCGGAGAGCACGATGAGCTGGTCGCTGCGGGCCGTGTGGTGGAACATACCGAGAGCGAGCAGCGAGCTGACGGGCAGCCGCTCGGCGCCGGCGGCGCGGTCGGAGAGCACGATGAGCTGGTCGCTGCGGGCCGTGTGGTGGAACATACCGAGAGCGAGCAGCGAGCTGACGGGCAGCCGCTCGGCGCCGGCGGCGCGGTCGGAGAGCACGATGAGCTGGTCGCTGCGGGCCGTGTGGTGGAACATACCGAGAGCGAGCAGCGAGCTGACGGGCAGCCGCTCGGCGCCGGCGGCGCGGTCGGAGAGCACGATGAGCTGGTCGCTGCGGGCCGTGTGGTGGAACATACCGAGAGCGAGCAGCGAGCTGACGGGCAACGCTTGCTCGGCGCCGGCGGCGCGGTCGGAGAGCACGATGAGCTGGTCGCTGCGGGCCGTGTGGTGGAACATACCGAGAGCGAGCAGCGAGCTGACGGGCAGCCGCTCGGCGCCGGCGGCGCGGTCGGAGAGCACGATGAGCTGGTCGCTGCGGGCCGTGTGGTGGAACATACCGAGAGCGAGCAGCGAGCTGACGGGCAGCCGCTCGGCGCCGGCGGCGCGGTCGGAGAGCACGATGAGCTGGTCGCTGCGGGCCGTGTGGTGGAACATACCGAGAGCGAGCAGCGAGCTGACGGGCATGCCGCTTTGGCGCCGGCCGCGCGGTCGGAGAGCACGATGAGCTGGTCGCTGCGGGCCGTGTGGTGGAACATACCGAGAGCGAGCAGCGAGCTGACGGGCAGCCGCTCGGCGCCGGCGGCGCGGTCGGAGAGCACGATGAGCTGGTCGCTGCGGGCCGTGTGGTGGAACATACCGAGAGCGAGCGAGCACGATGAGCTGGTCGCTGCGGGCCGTGTGGTGGAACATACCGAGAGCGAGCAGCGAGCTGACGGGCAGCTCGGCGCCGGCGGCGCGGTCGGAGAGCACGATGAGCTGGTCGCTGCGGGCCGTGTGGTGGAACATACCGAGAGCGAGCAGCGAGCTGACGGGCAGCCGCTCGGCGCCGGCGGCGCGGTCGGAGAGCACGATGAGCTGGTCGCCGCGCGCCGCCGCGTGCCGCGCCGCTGATGCGCGACAGCGCCGGCTCCAGCCCGCGCGCGCCCTCCGACACCGGGAACGTGCAGTCCACTACTGTCGTCTGCGGCCGTGGGATGGAACAATTAGAGCTTGCCGCACATTCATATTTGAATAATAAGGAAACATATTGAGCTGATTTACTGATCAAATTTGGCCTGTCGATATAAATAGAGATAGCAGATGAGCTGATTCGTGTATTTAAATGAAATCCCCGTTAGGTGTATGGTGTATACGATTGCATGTATGTCACACATACCCTCCATCCCCTGAAGTTGGTCTGCTTGAGTGCAGCGAGGTCCGGCAGCGTCAACACCGGCTGCGGCAGGAACAGTCGCGACACGAAGCTCGCTGACGGAATCAACACATTGGGCGCCGGACCAATCGGACACAACAGCGACATCACGATCTTCTCCCTGCACACACACATGGTTAAAATTAGTTCTAGAATAAATTATAGAAATTTAATAAGCATTGTGTAGATTAGAGAAGAGGACTGTAAGGTATCTGAGTAGAGATTTTTTAGGTGTTGAGTAAGGTGGAAAAGGTCTTCGCTTGCCGTATATTGTGTGTCCTCCTAAGTAATTAAGGACTAAGAAGCATACAATTTTTCATTTAAACTTGGACAAAAAATTTGCACTGCCTGTTTAAATTGTCAATGTGACACGAGCAACTTATCTTCCCACACAAACAGCAATGCATGTCGATTAAAACAGGAATCGATAGTCGTACACATCAGAAATGCACCGAACCGTACAAGCTTTTATGAAAGCTATCAGTTACCTATCAGGATCAAGGAAAGCCGTTCGATGACGGTAATACAGTATATAATAAGCGCATCCCCCCACCTCTCCTGTGTTGTCATCTTTTAAATAAAACCAGGAGTATTCAACACACCTGAACGGATCGATGGGCGGGTTGGTGACTTGAGCGAACAGCTGCTTGAAGTACTCGTAGGGCAGCGGCTGGAACTGCGACAGACACGCGAGCGGCGCGTCGTTGCCCATACTGCCCAGCGCTTCCTTCCTGTAAACAATGACAATCATGTATTTATTGCTTTTACTGCCGTTTTCAATGTCATTTTTCATCGATTTCGTACTCAAATTTCGCGCCAGTCGAGATTTTCAATTATCGATGTTTTTATCGATATCTGTATCTATGTAATCTCTGTGTTAAATTTACAGGGTATTAATCATAATAAAAAATATATATATTACAAACTTTGATCTAAGTGTTTAATAATATCGATTTTACTAAGAGAACACACTCCCATACTTACTTATTCTGGATCATAGGCATGAGCAGCATGTTGATAGACTCTAGCGTGTAGCCGAACAGGCCGAGCCGTTTGTCCGACAGGCCGGAGATGGCGGTGCCATTCATCGACACGCCATTAGTCATAGCCGTCCCGTTCTCTAGAGGGGCCACCGACTTGTGTATATCTTCCATAGTGATCTGTAATTTATCGATAAGTTTACATGTGTTTTATTGATGAGATTACATTAAGGAAAATTTTAAAACATTTAAAAACATAAGCCAATTGTGAAGTAGATACCAATTGTATTATCGCGCTCACTGAATAATATGGTAATTTTATTTCACTACATTAACAAATACAAGTATCAATAAAATGTTCATGTCCAGTCAATTTATTGATATCGATAACCATATTATTTCCTTGACACGTAAGCGTCATACGTTTGTTTATTGTAAAGCTCGATACGAGCACATCGTTTCGTAAACTCGAGTTAGAGAAAGCATACCCTTAATGTTGGCATCACACTTTGCGTGTTTGGGAGGGAGAATATTTGCGGTTTTTTGACAATCTAACATTAACTTTGTACATAAAGAATGCAAAGTCGATATTGCTTTGCCAAAAAGCGCAAATATTTGTCAAAAATTCGCAAATGTAGTGCCAACATAACACATGCAAGGAACATCAGCATAGGTTATTATGTAGCAATATTTTTTACTCCCCATTCGACATTTCACTCACCATCTGAAATATTTTTATTTATTTATCCCATACACCGGCGGACGGCACAGAGAAACAGAAACAATATGTTATTATAATTTAATGGAGTGATGTATGATGATTTATATGAGACTTATTGATGATTATCGATAATAATTGTAATCGATTTGGAAAAAAAAATGCTAAGTTTGGGCTTCAGGATAAGAGGTAAAATATCTTTTATTTTTACTATGGAAGAAGAAAGAAATATTGATATTTTTTAAGCAATGAATTATTCTTTCTTTGGTCCATATAAGTTTATTGTAGGAACTTAGCATTTTCTTTTTTGATTATACAGAAATATATAAAAAAACCCTGAGATATCAGATGACACCCCATGACAAATTAAATGAGATTCTTTGATGAATAACTAATATATCATAAAGATTAATTTAATGAGTATAAATTATATATGCCCTTGACTAAATCGATAAATAAGAAATGAACATTGGTTAGTATACGATATATTGGTGATTCTTAAATGTTACACATTAAGTCCCTTTTTTAAATGGATCAACTTGAATCGATATTTTAAATGTTTGAAGTTACTTACTTGTCCTTCTTGGACAAAATATATTATAAGGTAGGTGATTAGATAGCGACCACTAAACGCGTATGATGCTGATCTTTTTTCCTCAGTAAAAATATATATCTATAACATAATCTTAATTTTAACTCTTCCATCGAGAGCTACAGGAACTATTAAGGTATTTCGGACCCACAGCACCCACAGGCTCGAATCAATTCGTGTGTATTGATGCGTATATCGAACCCACAGCCTCACCAACTTATTTATCAACATCGATAATTTTTTATATACGCACATGGCTTGACTACCCTACACCTGATGGTAGTGGTGTAGGGTCCAGCTTTTATCGACTGAAGAGATATTTATCTCTCGCCAGTCGACATTATACCCGCATGTTGGAAGTTATAAAAAAATTCTGAGAGCTAAGAGCTGATATCTGACCTTTTGCTGGAGCCACTCGGAGTGCGGGCGGCTGCGCGCGATGTTCATCTTGAGCTCCACGTCCTGGATGATGCGCTTCTCCTCCGTGTCCACTAGCAACATGCGGCCGGGCTTCAGGCGGCTCTGGGGACAAATAAAATGCATTTATTACATATTCTAAAAGTAGCCTAAGGAATATTGTATTTATTACATATCCTGCCAGTCGCCTAGTGAAATATGCTAGGTATAATAGCCGGCAATTTCGCACACTGCTTTTCTTCCGCCAAATAACGTGCAGGCACCATTACGTTTCGATTGAAAAGTCATGAAAAGTGGCTTCATCATAGTAAATTACTTTAGATTATGTGGTAGGGCACTATCTGGGAATAGTCCTCACCTTCAGTATGACCTTCTCCGGGTCGACGTCGTACACGCCCACCTCGGACGCCATCACCAGTATGTTCTCACTGGTCACGTAGAAACGGGACGGACGTAGCCCGTTCCTGTCCAATATCGCACCTGGGAACAAAAAAACAGTTTAGTGTAGACGATGAACAATATTAAAATAAATATTTTGTAGGCAATGCCGAAATGAGTCCTATAGCATTTTGTGCCTTCATGGTCTTAGAAGTCTATTCTTATACTGGTGTAACCTTTATACCTCATTCGTGTATTTTGCTGGTGGTAGGATATATCATATATCCACCTGGATAGCGACCACGGTACACACGATCTTAAAACAGGCCATAGAAGCCCACGTAACAGCGTCATCATCATCATCAGCCTATATCTTTGTCCAATGCTGGACATAGGCCTCCTCCAATATGCGCCATTTTACCCTGTCTTCGGCCTGTCACATCCAGTTCTTACCAGCGACCTTTCGCAGGTCGTCACTCTACCCAGCTGGAGGGCGTCCTACACTACGTTTGCCAAGCCGTGGTCTCCACTCAAGAACTCATTTACCCCATCGGTTATCGGTTCTTCGACAGATATGCCCTGCCCACTGCCACTTCAATTTGCTAATCCTGTGTGCTATGTCGGTGACATTGGTACTCTGACGAATGACCTCGTTACGAAGTTTATCCTTCAGAGAAACTCCGAGCATAGCACGTAACGTAACAGTGTTGCGTTGTGGAATCAGCCTGTATATATCTGGTCTTACAGGCCGGCATAATTGTGTCAACCGCCGAGGGGTAATCATATCTCGTCAGTCGACATTCTATTGGACCTCATTCCACTTACGGCCAATGCAGTGGGATCATTCTGCCGAACACGTATAAGGAAAATCTAAATAACTGACCTATATACCGTCCATCAGTAAACGACACGAGCGCCGGTCCGTCCCAAGGTTCCATTGCAGACGAGGCCCACTGGTAGTAATCCCTCTTCTCCTTGGGCATGGTGACGTCATTCTGCCACGCCTCGGGCACCATCGTCATCACTGCCTCGGGCAGGGACCGCTGGCCAGCGTGCAGCAGGAACTCCAGCACGCAGTCCGCTGAACCGGAGTCCGAGAGGTTCGGCTCCACCACTGGGTAGAGTTTCTTGAGATCTGTTGATTATGGTTCAAATGTTAAAATCTTTGTAGGTCGACTAATATGTTGAAAAAATATGGCGGGTATAGTATCAATGAAACTGTATTTTTCGGGTAAAATAATTGTTTTCGGAGATGTAAATATGTTATTCGAATACGCCAGCCAGAAAGAAAAGAAAAATGTTTGTTATATTATGTAATTTTTTTTTGCTATTTATACGATTATCAAATACTAGAAGCATATAATATGCTACAGTATGCTACTTCATTATGATCAGGCGCATAAACATTGTACTTAACTTTTAATTCAATATCAAATCAAACGTTTAGTGACTTTCACCCCCCCCCCCCCCAAATTCTCGGCTAATATAAAACACTTTTTTAATATTTATCCTCACCATCTCCGAAGATCTCGCTCTTCATCACACCCTCGCGGGCCTTCATCAGGTTCACGTTACCTCGCAACGTATTTATCTCTCCATTGTGAGCCAGCACCCTGAAATAAAATAGTTTCATTAATACAAACAATAATCAGGGCTAGCATTTTTTTGTATTGAATAAAAATCTGAGCACGTATGGAACATGACAAATATTTTATATAAATATTTAATTTCAAAATGTATTTAGCTCATGTTAAAAAGGAATTGGACAGACCTGCATAATTATGTCGGCCATCGAGTATTAAACGACTATTGGATTTTTCTCTTAACCAAATTATTTGTTGCTAATCAAGTCTATAAAGAGATTTCTTGAAAACATTGCTAAGCTTTCGCTAGCACTTCAAACAGATTACTCGATAATACTAAAGTACTATCAAAACTCATTCTTCACAAGTACACTGTCATAGAGCAGTTATATCAGTAGTGCTGACAAGTACCTTAGAGGATGCGCTCTCTCCCAACTTGGGAAAGTGTTGGTGGAGAACCTGGTATGCACCAGCGCCAAGTACGTGGTGAACGCCGGGTTGCTCAGGTCCTTGAAGTACTCCTGCAAATTCACAATTGTATACCTTATTGCAATGGTTTTGTATGAATGAACTGATTGCAAAGACAATAAACACTATAATTATAGACTGGATATCTGGACCAAATTTATTTTGCAGTTATTACATATTAGTAATAAGTCGTTATCTTGTTTGAAATATCCGTGTTACAAAATGACATTGTAGATATTAATACAAAAATAATATGAGTTACAGTTTTGTTAATATGCCCATTGAAAAAGTGCAAATTAGGATATGAAAAAATATGAAGTATTTTACATCAGTGTTTTGCTATTTCGCGGTAGATTGAGTAACCATCACATAAGCGCAAAATTTTTGTATGACAATCTTCTCAATGTCTGCTCTATATATCTTGGAACTCTTTGACTGATTCTGATTTTGTGAAGCAGAGCAAGTAATTCAAGTTTCTAGGTAATGTTAAGCGACTCACGTGTAGAGTTCATCAATCCGATGGCATATCACAATACGAAGTGTTTTGTAATTTGTCTGCATCGGAGTTTGGAAAGGATGGCAAGGATTCACAAACATGTTATCTAGTAGGAGCAGCAGAAGAGGCTCTAGTTCCATAGTAATATGCTAATAGGTGTCAATTTCCTCAAATTAAAAAGTTAAATCCATCCAATCGAATAGCACTTCTCACTTCTGCAGCTTTAAGTGCCTCTGACAAGGACATGCGCACTCGAGCACTAGCATGTACGAGAAGGCTCATAAATAAGCACGGCATTAACCCACTTTATTTAAGTGACACTATAAAGTATACATTAAATCTTAATTAACTATTAAGATAAATTTTCTCACGCAGAATACTTGTCAAGTTAAAAGAATTTATATTTTCAATATATTAGTAAGAAAGAAGAAGAATATCAAGGATGGATGCATTGAGTGAAAATATATTATAGATGAAAAAAAATGTGGATGTCGATTGTCAGGAATAACAGAAAATGGTGAAAAATTCCCATCATTATTAAATTAAATGCTTTGAAGTTAAATGACTTGCTAATTTGCCGATGTTTTGCTGAAACCCATTATAATAAAACAATAAAACGCAATACTGACCCATAGTTGATTGGATGTGAGCAGTCCCTTGTAGACGACGGTCCGCAGCGACAAGCTACAGATGTAGAACCTGGCGCCGGGCACCACCAGCTCGTGCGAGGCCCGCTTGCGCAGCACGAATATCTGCAACCGCGCACACGTCTCCACATGGGGCCAACAAACAACTACGCCATCTAACGGCTCATAAATACATTGTGTAAAATTTACGTTTCGAACGACGTGGATCCACGATCCAGCCGGCCGGCGCTCGCGTCGCGACCATCTGAAAAAACACCTACAAGAGTTCTCCACCCTAACGCTGACGTACTCGAGTTTGAAATCGCAATTAATGAAATACATTGCGAGTTCATACTCTTTCGCTGTGGACCCTGGTGTGTGGTGTCTGACCGGTTATCTCATCTCACCTGGCGGGACAGTTGGCTCTCGTCCTGGATATCTCCGGTAACAAACACTTGTCGCATATATGGCTCCGAGTTACGAGCCACCTGACCTGAAAGCCAGTCAAAATGCCCCATTACTAACTTCACCGAGAGGACTGGACAGTTTTGTGGACTTAAACTAATTACCAGACTACGGGACGCGTTTAGAACTATTGAGAGCAGTCATTTAATCATTAATCATAT
The DNA here is from genome assembly GCF_014839805.1 of Manduca sexta. Lineage (NCBI taxonomy): Eukaryota > Metazoa > Arthropoda > Insecta > Lepidoptera > Sphingidae > Manduca > Manduca sexta. Next base: position 17,782,489 of record NC_051140.1, on the reverse strand, counting down.
AACTATAATGTTTCTTCTACAATATGACGGCCCCGTAGTCCAGTACAATTCCTTTCGTGTACAACAGTAAAACGCTTCATAGGCGCATCATCAAGTATCAAAATAAAACAAATCGGTATCGTAAATGCCATGGTACTCAGCAAAGATTTATTACTACAACATAAAAGATCAAAACAATATCTCTGTTGGCATCAATATAGGCATTTATGACAACCACAATTTATTTCCAGTTAGAATATGTATTGCCATCGAAGCGTCGTTACACGATAATCGAAATAAAACTAATTATGAAACTCAACTTAAGATTCAGGACAACAATATCCTCTCAGACAAATTAATATTGAAACTGTGATCTTAATGAATAAAATAAGGCACTTGGTGATGAATCTTAAGTTAATTACAAAGAAACAGTGGGGTAGCATCACATATTGGCATTAAAAAAAAGAAACCAATTGACACCAATATGATAGATGCTGATTTATGTGGCGGCGGTGCTCGGCGAAATCGCACAAATACAACCAATAACGAACCCAAATACTAAAGCTTAAAGAGAAATATTGAATGGGTATAAAGGTGATTTATGCGATTCAGTCGAGAACGTACCCGCAAATGGTAAATGGAACAAACCATATGGTCAAGCATCGCTTGACCGCATCGGCAGGTTATAACCCGACAGATACCTTACTACGTGAATGACCTGCAATGATAGTTGCACAAATATCGCAACACCGTATTCTGTACAAATCGCAGACATACTAATTGTAAAATATCATTTCTCGAAAGTTCTTTTTTACTTTAACGAGATAAAAATTTATGAGTATAATTTTGTATAGTTCTTGTGCAATATGCAGCGACCAATATCACCAGTGGTGGCTGTTATAATAAGATATAAATACTAAAATATTTTTTTGGAAGGATTAAGTTTTTATTTCATCATATAAAGTATTTACAGGCATGATATTGGTCAATTGCATTTTACACACATCACTATAACCTAATTATTATCTAAAAAAATAATTTTATCATACCTAATAGGTAATTGAAATAAATAAAAAAATATATATGACGCAAAACCGTGGAAACATCCCAAGTTAATGAAAAGATAAAGACATCAAGAAACATATTTTTAGTAGTTTAATTTTGTTTATAAATTACTTTGCAAATATAGGCTGATTCAATATTCGCGTAAGTATTACGAAATATAAACATCCAATTGTTGTGAAAGATTTGAGAAAAAAAAATATTTAATTTTGCTTAGTGAATATTTTAAGTATGCTGCATAATATAAACCCTTTTGTTTATATGTACAAAAAAGGAAACGAATGTCTTAGAAAACTATAAACAAAATATAACATTTCCAAATATAATCATGAAAAATGTAACTAGCATGACGCAGATGAAACGAATGCAACATCACAATCTATTCTAACTTCTACTCCTATTAACATTATGACGATTGACACCACATTTTAAATATTAAAGGCAGTAGAACAAACGACTGTCGAACAAACTTACCAATGCTGGAATTGTTAGTGGGTACGGTGCGCCAGCACAACACCTTTAAGCCGAGGCTTTCAGCCAGCTCCTGGAATTTACTCTCGATGTCCTGGTGATGGAGCTTGTCCAAAAAGAATATGCCAGTCGCATATTGACCGAATGGCGGCAGATCAATCTGATGAGAGTCCCTGCAGCAAAGAATTTCACATCGTCAGAAAAATGGTTAACAGTGATATTTTCGTAGCTTCACACATTATAGCATGTCCATAGCATAAAATGTACAATACGAGATCATCTCTTCGGTAAACTATTTTAAAGTATTTTTTACAAAAGCCACTGTCATAGTTGACGTATTAAATATAAGCGAAAGGTTTTTGCCAAACAAATGGGAATTGGAACATAAGGTGTGAAGTGAAATTAATATCGAAACATGGTTCCAAATCAAAAATTTGATTTAAACCTTTCCAACGTAATTCAACCTAAACTATTGCTATGTTCAATTTCTAAAATCATTCACAGTTACGTAAGCGAATGCGTGATCCATTTCAACAATAACAATAGTGAAATTATGTAGTAAATCAGAATTAACCTTTGACTTATTTTTAACAGTGCAAACGAAAATAATATATTTATCATTTGTTATTTTTGACGTAAATGACGTATTTACGCACGGGCTTGTATGGTGGTAACTAGAAACGTCTGGTTGGTCATAAGGCCATTCGTAAAAATTAAAACTAACATGTGATGTATTAGATTTTTTTTCGAAATTCGTCCTTTTCTATTAAAGAACCTAAGGATTCTTATATCTAAATCTTCCTTCTATTATTCAGGACGCCATTGCTACTGTATGCGGATTGCGGACAGGTGCTAGCAAGAGCAGATGGGGAAATAATATCGGAAACTACCTTTCATAACGTTAGCGATATCGATTTACAAGCCACTTGAACGTAGTAGCTGAGACTAATAAATTGCATATTATATTGTTCAATAAAAGTAATACAGCTGCTAAATCTCGCGCCATAAAAGCTATAGCGCGTGTGACGTCACGTCAGCTCGCGAACACGTCAACACCACGCGGTGTGTACGTGGGGTAGATAATAGCAGCTCATCTAAAAGATTTCGGAGTGCTTTGAAGTCGCACGAAATCGGAATGTTAGATCCAGTAATATTTGGACTAATCTAGATTTAGGTTATTTATATTTTGTGTGTATATAAACATAATATCAAAACGCGAATACGGTATTGAAATAAAACTATTTAACGTTTTTTTTTAGATATATTGGTTTAATTTTTACTTCCAAAATTTCGAAGACTAACTTTCATGGTAACATTACTTTTAATGTCAAACATTCACGTGAAAATAAGAAATCATTAGGAACACATGGTGTAATGAAAAACGTCGTAATAATTTTAGAGCATAGACAGGCATGCCGCCTGTGAAACAAGACCCTTAAAAACATGTTACGGTTTCAGATGGGCAAACATTTTTGGCGAAGCTATCATCAGCTGTAACTATCAATTATGGCGACGAGAATATAATGTCCTCATATAAAGCCCACGCATAATCCAATGATTAGTCAGGGGAGAGCAATATAAATGATGAAACAAGAACTCTTGAATCACTTATCGATCTAAATTGTATTGGTGGTACATATTCGGATGTTGATCAATATTATTCCGAGCAACAAAAATGATTTGATATTTTTATGTACGCGAGTCCTCGTAAATATTGTGAAATATGATGTTATAGTCAAAACAAAATAGTCATTCCTGTTCTTGCATCTTTTACGTCTTCTATTTTTCTTTACTTTGGAGTGTTATTATAATTATGGATGTTAGAAATGTCATAAAATCGATTTTATTAAAAAAGCAGTTAAAATCGATTAACTGATGTGAATTTTCATCATCGCCTAATTATTATTATCGATTATTAAAGCACTGCGTATGAGTTAACACTTTTGCTGTTATCAAAGGTCACGAGAAATATTTATAGTTACCACCAGCGAAGATAATTGTATATAAAATAGTAAAACAAAACGCAATATATTATAAATATTGTGAATAAGAGGAAAAATACGCAAAATCTTGACAAATATTGCTACATTATTTCATAATATGACATCTAAGAGGGACGAAACATCAGCAGGTTATATTGTGCAAACGTGGTATCATTTGGGACGAAAAGTTTTATCCTGACATGGCAAATTATATTAAAGCTAGTGGAAATATAGTGTAAGATAAATTAATTGAATTAAATGTGAAACCTTTTAAACATACTAAATGAGCTCTGAACATGGATCCGATTATTTATGGTACATGGTAACAACAAACCACGCTTGCCTGCGAATTGTAGCAACGCTAACCATAATTATGAAACATCAAATACTGCATGACTTGCTCATAAACCCTAACAAAATAGAAAAGTCCCGCAATTATTTGTAATTTCAAAAGCAAAGCCCTTCCTTTGACACAGAAAACCAACCAATTAGGAAAATTTCCTACCATTTAATCAAAAAGTACGCAACAAACTTGCCCATTGCAGGCAACTTTTCCGCGAGTTTTTAAAGGTCATACGGTGATACTGGGGGGATGCGCGCGCAACTATGACGTCACCGCTAAAATCTACTGATCTATTGACCAACTGCGGCGCGGTTGAGCCGCAATCGAAATGTAATAAGTTATGATATACGCGTAACGCACTTTACTATACCACAGTCCGTCTGGGTACATAATATTCTTTTGATTTTACTATTCCCTTTTGAGGGACATAGTAGCTAGCATTTTACAAGTATAATTACTATCAAAAATGTAGCATCCCTAGTGTCCATTAACGTCAAGCTAGGACTGTGACATATGGACACATACACATGATAACTCAAATCCTTCTGCAACATGCTATAAATGTGAGTTACGTTGCTGTTGCGCCGACCCTATATTGGAAAATTTACCAACATTTAGGGAAGAAGAAACTTAAAATCTGTCGTTTTCCAAATCAATACTGGAAAAAGACTGGAGAAGATCATGTTCGAAACTTTTCAATTCTAAATCTATGAATTCAAATTAAATACACTTAACTAAAAATGTGTATGGTGTTGCTATTGTTAATTGGCACTAAATTATAGGGCCTCTTGTCATTCAGTACAAATAAATCACAGCGTGATTCCATGCTATTATCACGTACAACAGATAGTTAGTACATCACTAACAAGACGTGCTTGGCTCTTTTGTCTCTGTGTGCGATGTGGTTAGTTTAATGTAGGAAAACAATGGTGTTAAAATAATTGCATATTTTTTTTGCAGTTCTCATAACTATTATTTATCGGCCAAAGAGCTGATCACTAACACAGAATAGGGGTAAGGAGTTAATAAACAGAGACAACCATGAATTGCGTTGGGAAATTTTGAACTCTAATAGCGCTCCATAACAGTCACGCTTGTTTGGCAAATCTTTAGGGAACTACAGGGATTATGCAGGAAGGGGGTTTACAGGATAGGCGCGCCCCATATCACATCATGGAAATAAGGTTGGCGAACGCGTCGGTGCATTAATTACGCTGCCTACCCTCCGAGTATGTATAATAGTAATAAGCCTTATTAGTATGTATAGCTTTACTAAATAAATAAAAAAAAAAAAATTATAACCATCGAGTAAAGAATATTGTCGCTATGTCGTAATAACGAGTGAGAGTCCTTCACCTGCAATTCCAAGGTTCGATTTAAAACATGTAACTAGCAATACAGGTTATCGTCAAACATAATTGGTTCCATACAGCGGTTGTGATATTTATCACGTAGCCACTGAGGATTTATAACAATACTGTTAATGATATAACATAATTTACTTTCAAAGTTATCATGAATAAAAAAAATCTTACGTGATTTATTTATAATTATTACCTTCACAAATCAGTATACAACTTTGTAAGTCTTATTTGCAAGAAGCGTCACGTTTGAGCATTAAACAGTGGACTTCGATAATTGAATAAAATAGTGCATTCTGTCGATACGTAAGCAATGCAGCATTATGCTACTTTACTATTTAAATGTTAATTTTCAAATGACCAGCGATTTCACACAACACCCAACCTCTTAGCTTCAGGGATAGACTAATCATTTGTACCTAAAAGACCCTCGCAAATTGAGATCTATTATAAAATTAATTGTAAAGTATGCACTAACCACTAACCCTAGACTACCCTTTTCATCATTCTCTCTTATTCCATACAATAGTTGTCTGTAGCATTGCCTCGAGCGATAAGACCGCCCATTGTACCTTCATTCAGCCTTTATTGCTTTAATATTACGCACAGTGTTTTGTTTATGGTGTACAATAAAGCTATGAAATAAATAAATAATAACTAATTCATATTCTTTCCGAATACATATTATAAAATAACTAGGTGTTGTTCGCGGCTTCGACCGCGTGAATACCTCTTTACCCGGTACAAAAGCCCTTAAAACATTGCACGAGGGTAGCGCCATCTATTTTAAAAAATCGGATATAAAACCATTATTAGAATAGAACCAAATTACAGAGATAAAAGGTAGCCTATGTGTTAAACCAGGACATGATCCATCCGTGCGCCAAATTTCATCCAAATCCGTTCAGTTGTATATGCGTTTACTTCTAACAAACATAATATTTACTTTCAGATTTATAATATTAGTAAGATAAAATGAGATATCGCAAATACGTATGGAAAATAACAGAGCAAGTTCTACGTGAAGTAATTTGATATATTTGGAAGTCCGTTTGATGTTATCTGAATGTATAGAAATAATGATTTCCTTTGAATTCATATTTCTATTCACTAGTTGTTACTTGGGACTAAGATTGATACAGGGTTTTATTAAAGTCTCTTAAAAGAAATAATTCGAAGGAAAGAGGGAGAGAGTATTGAAGTAATCTTAAATTATAATCTTTGTCCTCATTGAGGAGTATAACTGTCATAAATTCTCGTAGACTACAATGAAAAGATACATGTGTCGCTAAACGTTATGTAATCACGTAGTTCAGAAACAATCACACGTTAGTTCAGAGTTCATAAAAATCAGTTAAATGTGACGTATTCGCAGTCCCTCAATATGTATAGGACGTGAGATTCCGAGAACCTTGAGCTAACAATGTGTGCTCACAATGAACTATTGTTGAACTGTGGATTTTTCTACAAAGTCGTGTCCAGGCAAAGGAAATAACAAAAATGCCTACTAAGAATCAGCCTGGGAGTTGATAGGTGCAAGAAGATAATTAATCAATATGTTTAAAGTGCAGTTTGTTAATTCCTTTTTTTATTTCGTAAGTAGACTTCAGAATATTTCTTATGAATAAGGTATAATATTGCATAGAATATCTCAAAAATGTAATACGTACATTTAACAATGTCCACGAGATTAATATGAGGATGCAAAATTCTCAACAGTTCATTAATAAATTCATCAATTTGCATTAGAATGTGCGAAATCTAATAAACCCGATATTAGAGTTCAAAAACCTCATATAAGGCATGTTTGAACGATTTGCAATCATTAACATAATTTATTAGTATATCATAATATAAACAGATCGAAATCTTACGATAGTTGTAAATTAGTGTGTTTGATTTAAAACATTACGCAGTTGTAGAGCTGCAATAGGAAACTTATATTATAAACTAGCTTCCGCTCGCAGCTTCGCCCGCGTGGATTTCGGACTTCAAAAATGGAGGAGGTGCTCAATTTGTCGGGATGTTTTTTTGTCCGGTCCGGTGATTGTCCGGTCAGGGTCTGATGATAGGATCCTGGTGAAATCGAAGGAAGCTTATAGCATGATTCAGTATTCACGCGTGATGGCTTATTATTAGCGTATTTCATGTATAACTTTGGTGTTTCTATACCGATTTCTATGATTCTTTTTTATGGAATATTTAATAATGTTAACTTTTTTTATTAGGGATGACTGAGAGTGTTATAAACGTAAGAGTAGACAAATATAATGAGAAAGCTTCGAACTGCTAAGCTATCGGGAGTTACGCGTGTTATTGTGAGTCAACCATAAAAGATAGACATATGCTGTCGTGGGATATTTTTTACATAATTTTAAGGAGCACATTTCCGTCATACATGATTTCTGCGTAGCTTTAACCATTAAGGTTGCACACGCGACGGAAGCTTAAAAAATGGAGTAACTTCTCCCGTTTTCCCAACATTTCCCTTCACTGCTCTGCTCCTATCAATTGTAGCGTGATGAAAAGTATACTATAACCAGCACAGGAGTATGACAAATAATTGTACCAAGTTTCGTTAAAATCCGTCGAGTAGTTTTTGTTTCTATAACGGTTATACAGACAGACAGACAGACAAAAATTTTACTAATTGCATTTTTGGCATCAGTATCGATCCCTAATCACCCCCTGATAGTTATTTTGGAAATATATTTCATGTACAGAATTGACCTCTCTACAGATTTATTATAAGTATAGAATAGAATAGATACTTCTCCTACCATTTAAACCTCCTTTAATCTTTCAAGACATCACAGAAACCCTCATATAGTAGGTACTTCCTCAATCAATAGGCAGAGCTCTATTATGTAAGCCGCTCAAGAATTTCATCGTCCAAAGCACGCGTCCCTTATTGAATTCCGCGGCATTTTCCATCGCCACTGCGACTACCCGTCAATACAGATCATTATTTGAATGGAACGGAATATTCCACAGTTTTATACTTTTGACGCGTAAAGGGTTTGTGCGAGACAATAAAATCAATAGAGGTTCAATTAAGCAGCCCACATATTGAACAACGTCGAGTCCCGTATCAATCGCATATCTCGATAGAATTTGATTAGGGTTCGCGCAATCAATGCGCCCTTCTTGGCTTGTAATAAGCTTTAATGGAATCACGTCTTATGCAATATGTCTGATCTATCTATGTAGAGAAATGAGGGTTAATAGACTTATTAATAATATCAGCTCTGTTTTTTATATTGTCCTACTGTTGGGCACGAGTCTACTCAACTACTGAGAGGAATTAGGGAGTACGGATTAGCAGATTTAATGTACCCTTAATTTTTTATAGAGAGCTTTATATTTCTCGAAGAATACATACATGACTTTAAAAAAAGTAGAGGTGCGTGAACTTGTTACTTATTTTAGGATTTAACTTGTGATAATATGGACCACTACTACGACAATAAATGTTTCTTTCTTCTTCTGCCTTCAGTTTTGAACCTGCGGTCATTCGTCTCGGCAGACCGTTCTACTCCCAACTACGCTATCGCCACTTAGATATAAAAAACAAGCTGTTAATATAACTATGATTGCTTTAATATAAATGTAGCTTTTTCTGTTCCATTTTTAATAAAATTACAAACAACCAAGTGTGTGCCGATAGTAACTCACAATATTCTAGAAAATTTATTTCGCCTAACCGCGGGTAATTGTCCTATACGCCAGTTTCTTCTCTTCTGCATTTATTGTAACTATCAGGCACAAAAGTATCGGTATTATGTGATTTGAATTGATTTTAGCGTACGAAAAATCGAAAAGAAAAACGTGGAACGGCTGTCTCGTTACCATTAGTGATGCCTTTCAGACAACCTTCGCATTCGCGATGGAGTGTTTCAGACGGCCATTTAGTTGCAAATATAGGGAGTAGCTTCAAAATCGAATCACATTTTTCGTATCGGCGTAGCACAGAAGAGCTTGAAAATGAGTGCTCAAAAAGGGACTTAGGTCTTTCATATATGGTGTATTTTTAAATCACATCAATGCCTACATGTTGTACGTTGCATACGTACGCTTCAATGCCTTTTTATCAACGAAAATGCACAATTAGTGCACTCACTGTTTGCCGTTGTTTAATTATATGATTATCTAGGTGTATTCGAATCAAACTTACGCAATATTGGTTCCCCGACCTAGATGTTGGACTCAAATTGTCCCAGTTCAAACATAGCATAGCCAATCTATTTGGACTGAAAATTACAGTAACTAACCTATTAGCCCCTTAATTATCGGCAGTCGTGCGCCCCATCGATAAAGAACCACAATGTTTCACAATATTGCGGTCAGATTGTAAATATGGATAATGTCGTACAATAACTAAGCTTCAACGTAAACTGGTGCAATTATTTTGTCAGAGGTGGATGACCTCGTTTGATATCGGTTTTATTTTAGTCAATGGTTGTTTTGTCAAACAAAGATTATTAATGGCCGGTTGTAACCAGCTCGCAGAAGTTAAAGAGTTCGTAAGAAGAATCACAACTACAAATTTTACTCAAGCATTACTGTAAAATTTTGTAATAAATAATTTGAAATCTTTAATAAAATGTTCAAAATCGTTGTCTATTCTCTTAATCAATGTTGAAAGTAAAAAAAACATGCGAAATGTTCTGAAAAGTGGGACAGTCGTTCCTGGATTGGGATTGAGTGGGACAGCGGTAGAATTAATAACGCTAACTAGGTATTATACATACAAAAGTTGATAGTTAAAACTCGGACGGTGTTTGACATTGATGTTACATTATCGATTAGTAAAATCAATACAGAAGTATCGACGAAAACTTAGACGAGAAAGAACAACATTACAATATAATATTCTTCTAATTTTAAATGCAAAGCCTGTAAAGATCAGTGAAACATATAAACCGCTGTATATATATTTGAATTTTAATGCAATTTGGCTAATGGACCAAATCCAGAAATATCACACTTGTGCTATTTTTATCCCGCAAAAATGCCCAGCGGACTTTATTTCGGTAAAGGACATGACCGTTTCGCTATAGATACAAAACAAAATACAAATATTTTCTAACCATAAGAATAACAAAACCAGAACACGAATCAATAGATATTTATATTAAGAAAACAAACGCTAAGCCGCTATCGTTAGTGCAAATACACGGAATATACCCACAACAATTTCTCACGTAATAATTGTATTTGATAAGCAAGGGTGCGCGTTGCGTGCTGGCCCATCCGCTGAACTGTGAATGGGAATAGGTTGAAACAGAGCGCCACTGACCAAGACCGAGGACGCCAAGACAGTCAAGTCATAAATGAATCAAAGCGTTTAAAGCGGATTTTTACTAATAATTAAATTGTTTCTTGATATTTCTAATGAAAATGCAGTTTTTTTCATGCCACGTAAATAATATCCATACTGTCTGCCTGACCAGGAAATAAAAGGACCTGCTTGGAGGCGCCAATTTTACTTTTCCGTTATGAAATTAATTATATATCTTATCACAATATAGCGAGGTTTTTTATTTTACTGGTAAGCCCATGTTGTTCAATTTGTTTTCGACCGCGGTGCTCAATATTATCTGCGATGTGTCGCACCTTCGGGCCGTGCAATAACCGTAAACAGTTTAAAACGTTTATTGCCGAAATTAGTCATGGTTCGCAAATTAAAATGCATACAAACCTAATAATTGAAACTAGATTCTTACAATTCGAACTAGTTGAAAGCGGTTCATATTTTTAACAAATTATTGAGAAATAGCTTTTGCTCGTGGCTCTGCACGCGTGAATAAGTTTTTCCGTGATTCAGTAGCCTGTGTGGTTCTCAGGGTCACAAACTATATCTATACCAAATTTAATCGAAATCCGTCGTGAAATCCACGAATTATTTATTTTTTATGTCTACGTAACTTTAAATTAAACCTACGTATGCATTAAATATGTTATACAAGAGTCGGATTTCATTCTACTAATTGAGTTTCGTATTTCGTTTTTAATCAATTAATGAAATATGAACTTTGTAACCATTACGGACGATTTACAGTAACAGGCAACGACCCACGCACCGGCTACAAAAACATCGCAAAGTATTTGTCACAAACGCGATCTCGGGGCTAGAGAAACACTTATCGTAAAATCTGCACATCGCATACCTTGGAGTAGTCATAACATATCTACTACTAACATAGTAAAATTATATATATAAATTTCTGGTCACGATCTTCAAATTCTAACTGGGACAAGAAATTATCTATCGGCTTTTCTTTTATATGATAAAGAGTAATTCATAAGATATAATCCCATTTAAGTGTCTATGTATAATGGATTGCAAAATTTTAGATGAAAAATGAATAAAACTGCAGTGATCACGGATAAGATAATTAAGTAAATTCCAGATACTCCTTGTCTATGAAATGCGAAATATGAGACTAAACATCTACACTCCCGTCTACACCATGGGAACTATGGCATTGGCCTATCAAGGCCCTCCTGTTACTGCGATGAGTGCGCTCAGAATCGCTGAAACATCAAGTTAAATAAACAAAGAGAAGATCGGGAATTGCAAATAATAATAGATTTGGAGCACGCGACAGCGCACATGGCGTGATCTATGTTGTGCGCGAGAGCAGACGACGCCGCGAGTTCGCGACGCAACCGCCGTAACATACCATGCAACGCCTGACGCTTGGACACCTGCCAATGCGGCGGCCAAAAGCAGATATTTACTATAGTACTTCGGCCGCTGAACTTAACTTCTGAATCGGCAAGTATAATTAGAGGGAACATTATGCCAAAAATATGCATTTTATGTTCAAATTGTTACATCATTCATCATTACCGTCTCCCGAAACGATTGACCGAACGCTCCACAAATACTTAATGTTTCGTATAATCTTGATACTTTTAATATTCTTGATGACATTTCACCAAACTTAGATATAACTTTCAAACGTATCAAAATGTAGATATAATACAAGAATAAAGGATCATCGATGAAATTATTGATATATTATACGTATAATAAAGTGCTTAACAAACAAGAAATGTAAGTAACGAGTTCCTCATTAAAGAAATAATGTCCGAGGTACATATTAGCACTTGTGTACATAAAGTACAAGCAATAAACTACATCTATAAATAAAAATGTACATATCAAGACTAACGTAGGCATATTTTACAATACCACGTGCAAACTAACCGCAATTTACATCGTTTGAAATCGATACTCCAATGTCGAGGATATACAGAGTCCTCGAGATACCAAAACATCGATAACGATTCTTACGACTTGATGCCAAAATACGACGTCTCCTCCACTATAACAGCTGTGCCGCATGTTATAAAAACCAATGACATAATTCACATTGAGTTGAGAGTGCGAGTCAATGAAATCGATATAAATAACATAACTACAGGTTATCGGTGAATGTTGGACGGTAAACGACCGACTGCTGACCTACATTGGATGACCTGTAATATTACGTGAAAAATATATAAGGAATATCAATGAGGACGAACAATACATGTATATCTTTACGAGCTAAGATTAAATGTTCTGCACGAAGATGTGGACGTAGATTCATTCGGGGTTGAGTGAAAACCTCCAATCGATAGTCAAAAGTAATTTCACAACTTAATTACAATTTTCTAGCACATTTAGATTAGAATGACGTTGAGACAAAATCAATTGTTCACAAATAATCCGCCGTAGTCAAGGATGATAGAAATTACTTATTTAGTTAATATTACAGAAGCTCAATCAAGGACAAGGACTTTGTGAATTTAAACAGCTTCATTACTAGTAGAATGCACTTACTTTGTAGTCTTAGCAAGTGTATTCTGAAGTAGGATATACGTAACGGATTTAAAATCAAATTTAGGATGCGATGTTTTTTCTTTCGAAATAGTCATCAGGTCATATCTAATGTTTAAACAAATAAAACACGGAAAACATTTTCATAAATGCAAAAATTGGAACACCTTATCCAATACCAAATGTAAAGAAACCATACTCAATAGCAATTCGTTAAAACGTGTCGAACCGTAAAACGTTGCAGAGTTTCCTGCAGGAAATGTGTCGACATCCACGCGAAGTCCTATTCATTACAGCGGCATTTCATGAAATGCCAAATGGATGTTAAAAATAACTCACGTTCCAGCTTCTGAAAGGTCAGAGTTGAGTACAATTCTGATTACAACATAGTTTAATTAAGCAGTGAGAAAAGCTATAAATATAAAACATGGTAATTATAAGGAAAATTTATTTAGTAACGACTAAACATTTTTTTTAGTAGAAAATGATTGAAACGTCTTAAATGAGGATAAATAACATTATTAAATAAGTAAGCAATATTGTATTACATTATTTATATTTCATTCAATACAACTGAAAATAAGATTGTATTTATGAAGAACAGCAACAATAAATCAATATTAGATAACTGAAATTGTACGACAGCAAATTCTAAGCATACTATGTCACGTGAACATCAAAAGCAATTCCAAATTAATCTTAGAATTAATTCTAATGATACAATACCATGAAAACATAATTAAATCCAAGGATCAAGCGTAACCATTCAAAATACAATGAGATAAAGAGAAGGTCGTCTGGTCTATATTATAATGACTCGATAAAACAATATGCCGTGATACGTGTAATCTCGTCTCATCTCGTTAAAGTTGTATAAATTCCAACGTGATTCACCGCGCTTGTTACGGTGATTGTTTCAATTGACTCGCATGAAAAGGTGGTTATGTAAATATTTGTGGTTGTTGAAGGGTAATCAAACGAGGAAATTTGCGTAACGTATATTTCTAATATCAGTAAATAGGATTTACTGTTCAGATATTTAATCAAAATAGTATCATTATATTAGGTCACTACTGCTTATAGTAAAAATTATATTTTCGGAGTGTCTAAATCTAAGACTCAATATAGTAGTCGGAAACTTAATAAAATCACCGCAATAAATACTGCCAATTCCAAGGGAACCCTTGAACTTTGAAATTGTAGGATATTCGACAATTTCTTTACTGGCGGGCTCTTTACTCTCGTCTTTTAAGATAATTACCAATTAGCATTTGCCTAGATATTCCTAGCCATACGGAAATAGTTGATCTAACAATGAAAAGAGCAGATCTCTTCCGTCAACTATATTTTTAGCAATATCTCAAAACAAGAAGACGCGACAGAAGTAAAGGATATTTAAAGCCGCACAAAACATTATTCATACTGGTTGATGGATAAACAATTATATCACTTGCCAAGTTGATCTGACGCTTCAAGATGTTCGAGATATGTACGCGTCGATAAATCGTTTGTCATCGGAAAATTATTCATTGAAAATATTGCAACAAATTTTAGAGGACGTACAGGTTACGATTGGAATATATTAATTAGAAAGTTTGATAAACTTTGTTGTTTTTTTTTTGTTTTGTTTTGTTTTTATACGACTGAATGTCGAAACGAGTACATCACCATCATCATCAGCTCGTTGCAGTCCACGGCTGGACATAGGCCTCTGCCAAGGTAAGCCACAGAGCCAGGTCTGGTGTTTTATTAGTCTGTCTTCTTGTATTAGTCGTCCCGCCATGTGGCCAGAGGGCGTCCCACGCTACTTTTGACAAGACGCCGTCTCCACTCCAAAACAAGCTTACACCAGCGCTTATCTGTTCTGCGATTTCTGTTATTTCCATTTAAAAGTAGAAGAACTGTATGAAATACTAATTAATGAAGGCGTTTTGACGATTAGGGCCATCGAGAAAATAAGCGTAGAACACCTAGATTTGACTCTATTCGATAACATTTCTAATGAATAAATTTATGTAGACAAATTAAAAGAAACACTATTGATAATTGCATTAACCGCGATTTTAGAATGGCACAAGGTCGAATACAAAAACAGACAGTTAGTAAGAGTCATTCAGATAAATTTTATCAAATCAAACAAACTTTTTATGAGTACAATAAATCCTACAATTTGCAAGTTGTAATTTGGAACTACTTTTCTAATATTTTAATGCTCGGAAGTCTTCACTGAATCATGAAGGTAAACATTGTGATTCCTATGACTTAATAAATTTTGTTTTTACTCTAAAACGGCGACACTTGAAGGAAGCTAACTCTTGCATTCCTGTAATAGAAAAAAATGTGCACATCTTCCCACAAACACTATCATTTAATCCCATCATTTAATAATATATGGTTAATACTATATTTAAAATCTATGATAGTAAATCGGTAATGATTTCCCACAGAAGTTATCTTATCGCGCGCCGCTTAACAAATCCGATTAATTAAAGCCTAAGATTAGTGTATCCTAGTTAAGTATTTACAATGCTGAATGAGAGTACCTGTACTTTATACGTATTTTAGCTCAACAATGTCTGCCCAATGCGATAGAAATTTAGTTTTGAAATGTAACATAATTTGAAAATTTATACCATGATGATCGAAACATTTAGATGATTAAATAGCCACATCGCGATTTTCAACTCGCTCTATCTTCAAAAATGTCTTTCTTAAATCAGAAGAGTCTTGACTACGTCTAACCTATTCCTTAGATGAAATGGTGTTTGTCATCCACCAGAACAATAAGTGTAACTAACGACAAACACCAACTGGCTAGTAACTATAGGGTAACAGCCTGTTTCACTACTAACATTTAACTGGAGTATGCCATCTCATTCAACAGTAAAAGTTTCGCTAACTGATACTGCTGTTTCAATATCATGCACCTTTAGTGAGTGCAACTGCCGAAGCGATTTATTTATGCACTGAGTGCTAGTCATTTTATATTTTAAATAAATGTTATTGAGTACTTTCTGTGTACTATAATGTTTACATTCGATTTTACGTAAAGTAATTTAAATATCATACTGCATAGATTATTATAACAATGATTAATAACTCTATTGCCATCTTTGACAGAAACACACCAAAGACAGTCATATTCGATCCTCCGATAGCCAGCTAAACTTCACGGATAAGGTATTCTCATCTATCTTACTTTAAAGAAACAATAGTAAAGATTTGTAATCTGCCAGTGAATTGAGACCGACTGTAAGAGAGTATAGGAATATAAAGAGGTCTGGTGAAATCAACCTTCGATCAGTCATTACGCTGGTTCTCAGCACTCTTAGCACCCAGTGGTACCATACAGCCCCATTAGGTACGGGAAGGTATAACTTAGTCAGAAGCCCGACATCAAAAGCACAGGATTATACGCAGTATTCATAACACGTTTCATGCAGTTCCTTTGAACACCCACATTACCCTTTTAAGATTTCTCGGTAAACATCGTTAGCGTTGATACAAAACACGTCAGAACTATGTTTATATTATACCTACATGATAAAAAATTCGTGTCACCTTCCAAAGTGGATGCAAATACATCATATTATTACGTCACTATAATTGGTTCGCAAATTCGCGTTTTATGTCGTGAATACCACCTTCAATATGCTAGGAAATAGAAAGCTTCAAGAGATTAGCAATTAAGAGATATATCCTTGTAAACAAAATATGTTAAATTGCGCCATGTAGTCGAATTATAGTTTGGTTCCCATTTGTATTTGCAACTAAACCAACGCTAATTTCATTTCATTTCGAATATCGCGAGATACCATTGCATTGTGGTGATTTCTTAGATCCAAGCCGTTAATTACTTAGACTGGCAATTCATTCTAATAAAATTTCGGGAAGTCTACGCATGTTTTTACTAGAAAATTATGCATGATTTTTTTAACGCATTTATCTGCTTAGACATTATAGTACATTTCCCACACTATATAATCTAAATCAAGGGGGCAAAAAACACATAAATAAGTATGATGGAACCTTACCAGACGTCTGTGAGATGATTTATATCCCGCTAATCCAAATAACTATCAATTGTAATGCTTAAGTGATCAATTAAACGGTATCTTATCTTTTACAAGCTACAATTTGGAGTGCGCTCTGTTATTTCCTATACAACATAATGAACACGATAAACGGTTTTATCGAAGATAATCGCATTCTAATGTATATAAATGTACACTTATTACGTAGACATTCTATTTGCAAAAGATAAAAAAAAACTTGCAAACTTATGAAGATTTTGAGTTTTGGAATCTGAAAAAGACATTTGGGGATCGAAGTATTGGAAATAACTTGGAACGAAAATGACACATACAATTCAAAGAAGAATACAAATCATCGATTCGCATCATTGTTTATCATTAATTTCACTTCCTTAAATGTTATATTAGTATATATAAATTTCCTCGTAATCAAAATTACAAATTCCAAAAATTTTTAAATACCAAATGGAAATACAATAATTCTTGATCCTACCACGAGGGTGAAGCGTGGTAATGAATAATGAGCAATATTAATGGCGTAATTCGGGCGAAATTCCATTGAGATATTTATATAACTGGATGACAAGGCAAACGTGTCGATTGCGTAATGATAGCACCATGGTGGTCGTAACGCCAAGAATTCTGAATTACAAAACGCCACGAAGTGCTTTAGGTAAATTTTAATAGTGTGTCCATGAAAACAACAAAACCTCTTCATTTTGTAAAATATGGAATTATCTTCTGAACCTGACAACGTCAACTATCAACGAAATAGCAAAAGAAGCTGACCCAAAACATGTTTTTTATTTTTCTGGTCATTATATCTGTAGTAGCTTTGATAACTTCAATGTTTGTAGTACACACTAGTTACCTATAACACCGCTACCTTACTTTGAATTGCAGAGCATGGTGCCGCATTGCGCTCGTCATATAATAATTCACTTTACCGAATATCCGTACCCTCTCAGTATTAAATACATCCTATTCCCATCAGTGAAGATGGAAGCTAGTTATTAACTCCACTGAACTAATTGTTTATACCAAACAGCTTGAGGAATATTGGCAGAAATATACTGTGTCGTGGTACCTTAGACACTGGCTTGTAAGATCAAACACCTAGTACACCGGATAAACAGACCATATGAGCCCCAGACAATACCCACGCGAAGGAGTGATGATTATCATGTACATAGATAAGATTATCTAGGAGAACGACTTTGTCAGCGGTGTCAATTTGCAGAATCATTTAATACAAGTGGTGTGATTATAAAGATTAACTTTAAGTGTGATTATCAAATAGATTCTTCAATGGAACTTGAGATAGTGTAAACATTTCACAATATTTTCTTTAAGCCTTTTAATATATTAATAATGATTTTAATTCCCTTAATCCTGATCTAGAAGGTTAGTTAGGTCTAGTAGGTTTATAAAGTACCTGCTCAAGATACCTCTTTGTAAAGTCAATTCGCCGAATAAAAAGTGGCACATAATGCCCAGGAGTAATGTAGATTTAATAGTGAAACAATTTTCAAAATCTAAAGTAGGTAAAGCGATGATCGCGATTGAACCAAAATTCAGCTTTGTCAAAAGTGCCTTAGGAGCTAGGACATAGTATTGCAAAAACGTTGTAATTTTATATTATAATAATCTATGCTTTTTGATGTATTATTATGGAATCGAAACGAAATCGTGTATCACGACAAAAATGCTATCGTGAAATACGTATACTTGTATGCTAGTATTGCCATTAATTTAGAAGTAATTTATTTTGTATTATTCCCAAAAACTGCTCTCATGTTGCCAAGTAAATGATTATATCCTTAATATTTTTTTCCTCCATTCATTTATAGTAAAATCCTTTGAGGCAATTCTCAGAACGTAGCTTTACGTCATTTAACATGACTAATTACCTCAATACGAAAATTAATATTCAGCAAATCAGGAAAATAATCAACGTCAATAAGATATCAGTCCCAACTCAGTATGAAATCGTCTCAGTGCTAAGGTTATGTTAGCAAATGAAACAGTTATTCGACAATTGGCTAAATTGGCAACGTAACGCTATAGATATGGAAGACGAGTTCAATCTACTATTTGACGTCAACGAAAGTGGTTAAGAGATCAATTACAGCCCAAGAAATTTTTAATACTTCGGCTAAAACCACTTTTATAATTTAAGGAACTCTTAATAGGGCAATATCTACAAAATATCGAACAGTTTTGTCATTTTTTATTCCGAAAATCGGCATATCTATTGATTTACAATTAGAATTTTCCAAATCAAGCCAAAACCGACATGCAAAACTTCTCAGGATTCTTATAGACGCCTGCCTAAGTACTGTAGGTAAACCTTAAAAAATCTTTAGTCTATGTCACGCCGCCGCCACGTGTTTCATGTCACTTACCGACGCGACGTGAGCTACTCTAATCCATTATCAAGGTTCAGACCGTAACTTAATCTTTATACCTAGCTGTATTCAACCAACTGGAAATACTAAATTGTATTGAAATTAAACTAGGTTTATATATTTCATCGCGGTTTTTTTATTTTATTTTCCTTCCGATCTTTGCAGTACTTCGTGGTCACGGGACGGACTGAGGTGTTGGTGGTCCAAAAGTCAATGTATTTTTGCGAAATATTAAAACTGCCATCAAATCCGTAAAAGTGGTTTAATTTCAATATCTAACATTCGCCGAAAAGTAACAAATCATTCTAAATTGTAAATGTTGAAAGTTTGAGGGCAAATTGAGGATGTTATAGTCTTGTACGGTAGGGTATTCGGCTGTGAAGTCTACGGTTTTAGGTTCAGGTTGGCTAGATAGGGGCTAAGGAGAACAACACGTACACTATTCATATTCAACCGTCTATCATCTGTGAAGATACAGTTATAACTAATTATACTAGAACGACATTAGATTTTATTGAGTACACTACACAGATGATGGAAGGAAAATTCCATTACTTTGTACAGATATAAGAATTTACCTACTGTTGGTTTGCGGTTTTTATATTTTGACTTTTAAATGAGCTATAATTTTCTGAATTAAAACGAAACAAAAAATATAAACACTATCTAAGACACGAGTCATGACACCATTACATGTAAATTACCCTAATCATGCAAGGTTCACAGGAAAGTCACAGGAAATTATGAGCAATCAAAATATATGTAGCCTAAAAATTATAGAAACCTTTTCTATTAAATCTATCTATACTTATAATAAATCTGTAGAGAGGTCAATTCTGTACATGAAATATATTTCCAAAATAACTATCAGGGGGTGATTAGGGATCGATACTGATGCCAAAAATGCAATTAGCAAAATTTTTGTCTGTCTGTCTGTCTGTATAACCGTTATAGAAACAAAAACTACTCGACGGATTTTAACGAAACTTGGTACAATTATTTGTCATACTCCTGTGCTGGTTATAGTATACTTTTCATCACGCTACAATTAATAGGAGCAGAGCAGTGAAGGGAAATGTTGGGAAAACGGGAGAAGTTACTCCATTTTTTAAGCTTCCGTCGCGTGTGCAACATTAATGGTTAAAGCTACACAGAAATCATGTATGACGGAAATGTTCTCCTTAAAATTATGTAAAAAATACCCCACGACAGCATATGTCTATCTTTTATGGTTGACTCACAATAACACGTGTAACTCCCGATAGCTTTGCAGTTCGAAGCTTTCTCATTATATTTGTCTACTCTTACGTTTATAACACTCTCAGGCATCCCTAATAAAAAAGTTAACATTATTAAATATTCCATAAAAAAGAATCATAGAAATCGGTATAGAACCACCAAAGTTATACATGAAATACGCTAATAATAAGCCATCATGCGTGAATACTGAATCATGCTATAAGGATTATTTTTGTATATATATAAGGTCGCGAACGCACAGGCAGGCGGCTTGCTTGGCACCTAGAGGCTAGCGAATCACCTAGCGAGTAGCTTCGTAAAACGAACATTCTCGAACGTTCGCGACCGACTCCATTTTTGAAGTCCGAAATCCACGCGGGCGAAGCTGCGAGCGGAAGCTAGTTAATAATAAAACATAATCTGTTCCCAACAGTTCTTTAGAAGAACAAACAATATTTGTAAACATTGAAAAATTTGTTATGAGAATATAGGGAAACATCGCAAACTTTGCCTATAATTTTTATTCAAATGTAGACTTTAAGTCATCGTTTTAAAGATCCTTGAACTCTAATCTACAAACCAAACAAATATCAATCTAGACATTACATTGACAAAAGACAGTTAGGTTTAATGAGTCGATTAATAACGGGCTCCCTACATCGCGCCGCGGTGACGCATAGCAGATCAGTGCAAGGTAAAGGTATCCGCCGGATATGGGGGGAAATCCGAGGGAAAGAATATTCCTACTGCGATGTATAGAGAATATGATACTAGACTATTAATTATTCTGTATTTCCTTTTATGGATATGTAGAGCCAAGATTATTCTAAAATCTAGATGGATTTCCTTATATTTCGGAATGACATTCGGTTTTACCTATTGTCATTTAGAACAACATGTCCACAACTAGTTTGTAAGGTCTGGTTGGATCTAGATCGATAGAAATTTATAACGAAACCGTAACTTCGTATATCCAAATACAACAAAATACTTATATCTCAATGCTTGGCTAGGAGTATATAAGATGTATTTACTTATGAAAATGTAAAGATATACAAGTCGTTGGCCTGTGAATATTTGAACAAACATTTGGTCAGAAGTTTAACGACCATCCAAGCACGAATTGTCATACGTATTAACGTTACCTAATTCTAAAGTACGTATTTTGAGACACTCTGAATGTAAACATTCCTGACCCGTAAGAGACGGTGGTAATTACGCGTAGATTACCAGCGACTGGCGATAAGTTTTAATACAAGGACGTTAATACAGTGCGCATAAGGAAAGCTGTTAGACAATAAAGATTATTTTAATAACCAACAATAGACAAATACCACTACTTGTGGCATGTTGTGCCGAATCATATGTAACTTCGCGTGTCTTTTCCATACAGAACTATGGTCGCTAAAGAATCTACGAAAAAATATCATTCGAAACTTAAATCATTTATTTATCATTCCGAAATTAAGAAGTCTGCCCAACATCTAGATATTTTTTACTTAGATCTAGGCTGTACTTAAAAACAAAAACACTTAAGGTTATCAAAGGCACGTAAAAAGAGGTAGCCTTTAACAGAGTTCAAATTCAAAGTATTTTTGTATTCGCAATGATCTGGAGTCTAGAACCTTGATGAAAATTTATATTTTCGCACACGTGCATATCATGATGTATATTTACTATCTAGTATGTATGTATATTACGGAAGGCCGTGTTAATGGTAATATAATAATTTATATTATTTTATAATATTATAAAACGCCACACGATACACAATACTTCATTAATATCTTTATGATTTAATTTGTTATTTGATCAGAACACGCGCTAAAATGTAATATATATATTCGTATGAAGGATTGTGTCTGAAATACTGACTCTTTTGAGTTAAGTTAAAAATCTTTTTAATAAGTCAATTCACGTCAAGTAAAGGTCACTCACAAAAGGTGTATGCGATATTAAATTTCATTCTAAATCATGTAGAATATTGGGTTTTAAAGACTAGGGTTTACATTTGTCAATGCTATCGCATTTTTCCTGACGTCGACCAAATAGAAACATTGAGCGTATATAAAAGTGAGTTATGAGGAAACCTTTGTACCGTGCACCCGCTATTTATGTATTCACCAGTAGCGTGCATTTTACCTTACCTTCGAGCAGTGCAGCTCAACATTGAGGGAAATTAGTAGTCAATAATCCGAAGTAACAAATCAACTTTCGTAACTTATTTATTTCCTTGTAAAGATAGAAAGAAACTTAAAAATATAACTATTGTTAGTGAGCGTTGCCTCTAACTAAACTAAAAGCAGAAAGAATTCTTTAACGATGTTTTATTTCTCTTTCAATTAGAACTCTGTGTGAGCATGCACGGATTAATTAAAATGCAAAGAATAAATGAAACGAAGCCTTTTTGTTCCTTTGCTTTTCTCTGGAGCCGATTTGTTTGTACGAGTATAATAAGTTTCTCGAACAAACTTTAAACACAAGAAAAAAACAGTACAAACAATTATTTCTCCTTAACGTTTTTTATAGTCTATGTTTAGAAATTCTTTGCGTTTTTTTTTTGTAAAAAACCGTAATCTACTTAAGTATGGAAGTAGTGCGCAATTGTCCGACTGAATGGCCGTAACAAATGATATTGATGTCGAGCATAGTTGACAGTTGACACGCGATCCATAAGGCGAACTCAACAATGTCGATCGAAGTGCAAACAACGCCTTTTAGATTGCACGTTTCACGGAAAACGCTTTTTTCAACTGTAAATTCCCACGGGAGTTTAAAATTACGTATTAATTTTTGTTTTTACATAATTGTTTCAAAAATCGAATATAAATTTGAACGTAATGCAGAACACGGTAATGACTATTGACTTATTAGGTTTTGACTAACTAGATTATGTCTATTGAGATCACGCGACGTGGAAATTTTAATTTCTGCGCTAAATATTTTTTGTGTTTGAATATAAACATTTGGCCAAAATCTTTATTATTATAGTTAATGGCTTAATAAAAATCATGTTTAAAGTTCATAAGAAAATGTATGAAAAAGTTTCATTAAAACTAACATTATATTTTGCATACAATAGAATCAAAAGTATACATCATAAAATTGATAGTAATGTCGTCAATATTGTTATTTATTAAATTTATATTTTAATTATTTTTTCTGCTTGTTTAGGTTTGGCTAAGGTCAGAAATATCGAATGATTTTTTTTGTATTTCTATCAACAGGACTCATTTAGGCTACACTTTATCGCCGAAAATGACTTCAAATAGGGCGAAATTCCAAGCAAATGCTAGTTATTAAATTCAGTGATTCATTACAATTAATGCAAATAGGAAGATTCCGTAAGCAAACACGCTGCTTTGTTTGTGACAGATCGTGATAACGTGCATGTCTACTATCTCGGTGTAAGTTCGACCTTGAGTTGTCTTTATTGTTATGCGAAGGTCTTCTTTTATGGGTAATCTATTATTTTTGTCACCATATTTGTTCAGTCGGAGCGTAATTAAGCTATCTTCGAAATTCTGGATCAGACGGAATTTAAGTGTGGACGCCATGGTGTAAGTTTTGTCCATAATGGTTGACGGATTTTCTACGTATTATTATAGTATAGAAATAAAGTTGGAGAATAATGGATGCATTAGTGTTACCACATCTTTATTTCTTCTTATTTTTCCTACAAATCACTCAACAGTGCGTTTAAATTTTCGACATACATAAAAGGCTACGCACACATAAACATTCCTAATGAGATGATTACTTTAATATACAGTTCCAAACTATTTGCAAAGACACCTTTACACTAGTGACGTAACAAAAGAATTTCCTTACGAGGATCGACCTTCGAAGCCGCTAATCCGTTTAGCAACGTGACAATGTGTTCAGTCTGTGAAAGCGTGTGACCTTTCAGATTGAAACTTAGTATTGTAAATTCGAAATTGAGTAAGATGCTTCTTAAAAGGGAACGCAGAAACTTCTGAACTGATTTGCATAAAATTCGGAAGCAGAAAAGTGCTAGGCCTTTACTTTTCAGTTTTTAAATAATAATTAATCTATTAAACAAATTAAGATATGGTTAGCTGACTGCAAATCTTCGCTAGTTGTAGAGACACTACAAGAAGAAGAATCTGAAGTAAACTGTGGAAGTTTTCTTGTGGGAAAGATCTACCAAGCGGGCGGAGCCGCCGACTATACCAAGAAAATATGCAATATTAATCATAGTACAATTACTAATACTGGACAAAGCAATCATGACAATTTATGACTAAATGTTAATTCCTATATAGGCTAACATACCATCTAATCAATGATAAGGATAATCAACTTATTTCTACACCAGACATGTATATGATAATTATATTTCCTTAAGAATAACAAGTTATTAAGTCTTATCGACCCAAGCGACTTCACTGGTAACAAAAAGTTGTAAAAAATTAAGATAACCCCTTTAGTTGTGTCTACCTAAGTGATATTGACGTCACATGTAAAGAAATAAATCAAATAAATATGTATTTTGGTGCTTTGTTTTTTGTAGTTCTTTCTCTTATGTGCTTATTATAATATGCTACACTGTTTTTTTAATCTCTACTTCACCCATTTGACTGAGACTTGGGAAACAATATCTTCAGCATAAAGTTAATAATAAAATAAACTACTACTTGGCTATTGTCAGGACATAACCTATAGGTTATCACGAGATATATCAACGCGTAAGAGTGCATATCATAATAGAAAATGCAGCATAGAAACTATTTTCCGTTTGACGTAACAGCATACGAAGATACGAGCTGAAGTGCTGTCTATTGTGAAATGAGAGCGGTCTCTCTGCGGGCCCCGGTTTGAATACAGTGTCGATCCGCAGCGTCCTAGAAATAGTGGACCTATTAGTGGTTAGGGTTGTATCTAACATTTTCTTGTCTCTTATGAATTATTGTATGAAGATTAAACCAAAACCGATTATTTTGTTTGAAGCAAAAATAATTACGTTTTCTACGGGGACACTACTGGACGCGACCAAATAATAGTTTTTCTTTTTTTTATATTATTATATTATATTGGGCACTCTTATCGATCACTCTCTTTTATGTAAATCGCTCGTGACTATATTAAAGAAGAATGCAAATACAAAATATCTTCCTACAAATTGATAATGTTCTCGAAATGTATAACAAAAGTATACCATAAAGGTAAAGACATAATAACGGGCAACGTTATAGATAGCCTATTAAAACTTCAGCGGTGTCCTTGAATTGCGGAAATTTGTGACGTCAATCTCGACAACAATAATTAGCGCGAACGCTACGTCAGGGCAAAAACTAGAGCATTTTATTTTAGGTGTAAAAATGAAATTACTTTTCTTACACCATATACTCAGAACTGAACAATACAAAACTAAAAAATATATTTGTCTGTTCATTAAACTTTGCTTTTCTTACAAAGTAATTTATTTCTTCGGGACGAAATATACAACCATAGTTTCGATATTAATGTATTAATGCCATACATACGAACAATGAAAATAAAGAAACGTGAACATTGAACAAATGTTGAGCTTGAGACAACATTTGTGTTATAAATAAACATGTTTTTCTAACAAAAAGAGATGTGGTTGGTGGTGTAATTTAGCAGTACAATTAGTTATTGATATCACTACTGACTTCTCTAATAAACACGTTGAAAGGTATCTGGCGAAGTTAATGCATTATAACAAAAAATGCTTCCGAGCTTGCGTCAGCCCTACGGTATTCGCGATTCGCCACCACGCGGTGCGACAAAACGCTGCGCCGCGCCGCAGCGAATCGATGTGGAAACTATTACGTATTTATTCAGTAGTTATGATAATTTCTACTGTATGTGTGCATAATGCAGTTATGGTGAATAAACTGCGTCGTACTTTTGTCGACTGATTTTCTTTACCTATATGTACTAATATAATACGAAAATATTGTTTTTATGTATGTTACGACGTTAGAACATGCTAATCTCTGCAGCTACAGTTTCTAATTTAAATATTGTTCTGCTAATAAGAAGCTATACTAACCTTGAGTGAAGTAAGTTATTTTATGAAGGAATGATATCACCTTAAATTTAGAGTTCTATTTGCCCTGAACTAATTTTTTTTATTCGAGCACGAAAAATGATCTCCACTATTATTTCTACTTGAGCTTTATTGACAACTACAACAAATTGATCGTTTTTGAATATCATCGAAAGCCTTCATTAGCAATCTGTATTGAAAACATTAACATTTAAGAGTTAACGTCACTAAAAACAAGAGGGTACGCGAAATAGTGTAGTGGTGCAATTTCAGTGAAAATCCAATTACCAGAAGCAATTAGGTTGACAACCCTATTATCGCCACATACGACGCACTACTGAAATGAATCCGGCTGTAGCATTATTTGCAACGCTGACAGGTCAAGTATCAATCAATAAAAATCAATCGTTCATTAAAACTGACAAGCTCGTTACAATGTGGTCCACTGAGTTCTTACAAACAACCCCATTAATGTCACTGCGGTATCGGTGACGTCACGCGGAATAAAAAACACATTTTATTGACTAGCGACGTTGTTAGTTCAATTTATTGCGAATCCAAATCCGTCGCATACTGTTCGTAGTGTAGCATGTAGAATATAATATCGCAAACGGTTTGAGTTGTCCGGTACGTCGGGTTATTAAACCGATGGTTGAAAGGCAATCATATCTAAGCGACAATCAGTAAATTTTTGAGTAGTGTGCTTTTAAGTTTTGATTTTAATATGAACATTCATAACAATTAAACTTTTTATTTTATAGAGATATAGTCTAATGATATTAAAATTGTCCCAGACCTACAAAACCTTGATCAAATGACGCAGGAAAATATTTGCGATTCTAAATATCTATATAATTCATTTTCGGTATATTTGTGGCTTAGATGACTATCCTTTGCTTAATTATGACTCGTTGGCAATATTCTCTACTGAATCTTTCGAAAGCCATCTTAGGGCGTTTGATTTTAGAATGACAACTATGATAAAACAAATAAGTATCAGTTGATATAAATAGGGCGGGTGCATAGTTTTGCGTTGCAATTTTTGTTTTAATTGCTATCAGAATTCAGTATCCGAGAATCTATTCATGAAAATATTTTAAACTAAGGCGTTACAGAAAGAACAAAATGTACATAAACTGCGTAATAAATAGCTCATTTTAATTCTTCGACTATGGACTTAATCCCTGCATGGGTGTTTCCCGAGCGTTATGACCTGTCCTTCAAACGAGGTTTAAAAAGCGTGCTCACCTTCCGGTAGGCAGCGGCTTGGCTTTGAATAAATCCATGGGCAGCTGGTGCCGCTTACCATCAGGCAGACCGTTTGCTCGTTTGCCTACTTAGGCAATAAAATACTCTGAGCCTCGACAACCCTATTTATTCGTACGGGTGGATAAAGCAGGGAACGTTTCCCAGGCGAATCATCGAGACTAATTTTATGCTTGGCAGTGCGAGCCGTAAGCATTACAGTTTACGGACTAGTTGTCCCAGGAGGAAATCTTACATAACGCTAATTTATTCTTCTATGGGTACAACATAGAAATAAAAAAAAAACATTGGTGTTGCTAAATTAGACGTTTTCAGGTAGATAAGGTTCAACATAGAAATAAAAATAAAACGTCTTGCCATGTTAGAAGCTTTCAGGTAGATAACTCAATATTTGCTACTAAGAAATCGGTGCAGACTGCATCACCGCTCAGTCCTTTTTGAAAGACATTGTATCCAATGAACAATACGTCTTTAATGACATGCAATTTGTGAGTATTATGTGACGGAAGCTGGTTAATGTAGCTAATATTATGGTATGTTCATCAATAAACATACTTTCTATCCCAAAATGGCAAACAAGCCTGCCCCTCACATGAATTTGGTAGTACAATAAAGGCATAAGCCTGTTTATACACTTTCTCAACACTCACTTGTATAAAAATCAGAATAAACGAGTACTTGATAACGCAAACGCGAACTGCGTAGTTGGTCGGTTAATAGCTAGGTGGTCCGATGTATTACAAGCCATTATCAATTTGCCGGCTGAACGACTAGGTGACTGGGTCATGCAGATTGAGCGCCGTTTAGACTGCACAGGATACTAACAACTATATAAATAACAGTTATAAACCAATAAAAAAGTTGCTGCCACTTTTATCTTTATGTTTTACATTTACGCTGTATGTTTCTGTTGCCTGTGTGTATTTTTGTTCAATAATAAACTTATTTCTTACTTCTTCTTCTTTCTTTATCTTATATTGTTTGGGTAGTTCTTTCCTCGAGACTGAATCTACATATCTGCTTGAGAAATTTACTGTTTTGTTGCTGCTTACAAATATAGTAGAGACCTTATGGTCTCCATCTCATTTCCGATAGTTCCCAAAGATTACTAAGCCGCTTTGGAGCGATGGGCTACTCGTATAATATTGAAGGAAAGCTTCAAAATAATTCTGACTACACAGCCACAATGTTGATAAGTTAGCATATAAACAGGTTTTCTAAATGGAATATCGATCCATGGTTAATTTGACCAATACAAACTGTGATTCATAGTATATTATTATTGAGCTATCCATACATTTTCCTTGCCCAGTTTGCAGGAGGACCTTTTTCTCATTTTCTTCATGGTAAGCTGCACTCAGACCATGTCTTTGATCATTTGCCATTAATTTTTGAAATATGAAAATAATAAATTAGTTTAGATTCTGCGCAGTGATAAAAATTCATATGAGCCTTCTGATGTTAAAGTCGATAAGTTCCAGGTTCAAAGTAAAGGTACGCACACAAACTCATAGTTTCATTAGACGTCGACCTCTCTGGAATCTAAGCCAAATGACTCAAATGCAGTCAATGAACAAAATATTTTTAATGGACTTCATTTATGCCTAGGTACTTACTGTCAGGCTAGCGAAAAAAAATGTTAATTGAATAACTAAAATTCTCACATCTGGAAAAGCTCATAACTCATTAAACAGAAACAAAAGTAAATACAAGTGGCATCCATTAGCGGTGCAAAAACAATTTCCCTCACTTTCCCTGGTTCTATTATTTCGACCCTGGAACCCCAGTTTGGAACATTGCCAGAAGTTATGTTGCGTGAACGATTGTTGCCTGAAATTGGCAACATGCCAGACATATGACACCGCAATTTCTTTACCCAAATATCGATTGCTTAGAAAATAATAAATTATTCGTGTAGTTCATAGTAGGTGTTTAGTAAATTGAGAAAATTGTTGGTTCATGATACTAAAAGATAAGTTTCGACATGAAGTCTTGGGATTGTGTTATCACATATCGAAACCCAAGGGGCATAAAAGTTAAATTCCAAAGCATAACTGCATTTCATTACCCGACTTGACTCAGTATTGCAATTCGCAACAGCCCAAAAAGGACCCGACAGTGATGCAACAACCGGTAAAACTGCGCAATCAAACTGAAAGACACAGCTGTCGACACAGCATTTTCAAAACCAACAAATACATTAACATTCAGTGCATGAAAGCCTGAGCTAAATCAGAAAAATGAAGGAACAACGTCTCAACACAACAGTCTAAATAGAGCGGCATAATTGTATCGACTGGCGAGTGTTGTCACCAGTCAACAATCAATCTGGACCATACTCCATTTAGCATCAGATGCAATAAAGCACATTTCCGTACCCGATAAAAAAAAGTGAATTCGTTTAAACCTCAATTCAGTACATCGACTTGATCAGATCATATTGAAAGAACCTTATGAATACGGTTCAAAGATCATTTAGCAATAACGCTTATCATTCAGTCCATGTGCTGAAAGGAACAAGTGACGCAACAGTAGCAATAACTCTTAACATTCAGCTCATCGACGAGCCTGTAACGAGGCGATGTGAGTCATTTATCCTGTGGATGGTGGCATACAATGAACAATGGTCAGAAACCGGAGCGATTCCGTCGTCAGTCATTGAACTTTAATCCTCACAGAAAACAAATATCTGTTGGAATGTCGACATAGTTGCATCAATTGCTTTAGATGACTGTATTACCTGATAATATTAGTATTACCTAGCAGCAGAGATAAAATTTTAAATATAGTTCTGGAATTCATTCGATATATTTCTTAGTAGACTAATATGATTTGCTTGAGATTATCATACTTAGTTGTGACTAGAGAGAAGAATATGACTCCAACAATATTGTTATAAAAAATTACACAGCACACGAGTTCTTCTGGTGTTTCTACATTCCTATCATTTGTGACTTTAACAATGTTGTCCCTACCACAACTAACTATAACTAAAGGAATGTAATATGATGTTTATCTAAAGGATTTAATTGTATATGCCCGCTATGATTATTCAATATTTGTGCACGACCGGTTGGTCACGTCTCAAGTATTGTATAAGCAGGCATTTGTTAACATTATTATTAAACATTTTATACAACTACTTATGCAAAATTATAAAGGTTGTTTTAAGAATAATATAAAGCATGATGATATCGCTTCGTTCTTGAGACTTAAAAGGCTACAAGCATGTGATATGTCCCGTTCTAACAGTAGTTTGCACGTCAAAATCAAAATTAAATTCAAATAGGCCGGCATATTTGTATTGACTGACGAGGGTAATCATCTCCCGTAAGCCCATATTCTATGTGGCCGCGGATGCCAATTCACCTACCACTTGCAACAGAGTAACTTTTAATATTTATTTATCTATAACTTACCTGAGCTGGGCGCAGTACAACTGGTGCGGTATGGCGGTCAACACGCCGGCACCGTCGCCGGTGTCATTGTCGCATGCGCACGCGCCGCGGTGCTCCATACGAGTTGCGAGGGTTTCGGCATCGCGGACGATCTGACAATGAACAGCTTTTTAATATCACTGGTATACTGCATCAATTGGATGAGTATAATAGAAAGTGGAGTAACTAATAGGTGGTGGGATCTGACGTTTTATCTGGGAATGAAAAGCTTTTATTATAAGAAACATAAATAGTTTGGGAGTATTGTAGATTCTCCAGTAATCAAACAAGATAAAGGCCAGAAAGTAGAAAAGATAAATATTAAATATGTATCCCCTTTTTTAAAGTCAGCATTAAAATAATTCCAGAACTTGCCAACAAAGCCGTATCACAAAGTAAAATCAGCTAAAACCATTCCGGACTCCATAAAAGATAGTAATATTAATACAGTCTAGACGTTTTAATGCATGTAGATCCATTACAAAGAAGTGTCAATTAACCAATGCAGTGCCAGAAAGCCATACAACGCTCTTTGTGCATTGGAATTAGGCGGTTACATTTAGAATGCCAAGAATTTGAACTGGACAACTTTGAAATGTAGCCAAAAACGCTGTTTGAAGGAGTTTATACTATTTCACGTATATAGCAATTTTTATGAGTTCTGTGTTGTTTGGCTTCATCCTTTAAGTACAGCCAATAAGGGGGTTTTTATGTGGTTTGCAATTGTTATAGTTTTTATACACAATAATATAAAAACGACAATAAACTAGAATAGGTTTTTAAAAAGTGTCTAAATTATTTGGATTAACTTAAATGCTTTTAGGTATTTAGTGTTCTGTTACCTACACCAGCTTTTTATTCAACAGTAGATACTAAACTATCCTATACATCAGACAGTAGTATTTTTCAATTTACAATACATTGATAATATCGATTTACAGTGGTCTTGAATAAACGATCTCAATCCCAAATTTCAATCCGATTCCGAGAATGAACCAATTCAATAAATAATTTGTGACCGTGGCAAAAAAATCTTTGTTCTGATTAGTCCAGTTTTGAGATAGATCGAAAAACTCGATTGGGATCGTCTATTGAAAATGGCGGTTAATGTAAAATTTTAAGGCAGTAAAACACTTCGTAATTTAAAATTCTGACAAGTAATACTATTGTTTAGGTAGTAACACTTGCCGTCAGTAGCTGCATTATAAAATATAATAATTATAATATGGTACTTACTTTATGAGAGCGTTTACCGTCGATAGCAACAACAAAACCAACACCGCAAGCTTCGTGCTCGTTCTGTGGGTCGTACAAGCCTTGCTTGGGCGGCCCTTCCCACTCCATACCTAAACAAAATATAACCACGTTAGAAGCAACTTAACTAAGATAGTCCTTCCTTACATATTACAAAATAAAGTCCCCCGCCGCGTCTGTCTGTCTGATCATGAAGAACTTAAAAACTACCAAATGGATTTCAATAAAATTTGGTATCGATAGTTTGAGATCCGAGGACATGTTTTTTATACCGGCTAAACACTTTCAGGCTGGTCGCCTGGAAGTAGCGAACAAAGCTAATACAAAATAACTAATAGTACGCGCAACGTACACGTGTAAATATTCACTGGTGCATGAGTGTGATGCCACTATTGTATGTTTGGCTTTGTACCACGTATATGCTCGTAGTAAACTCACGATACGAACCGCTTAGCTCTTGCTACAGTGAATAGGGAGGTGACCAAATATGATCTAACATGCGCTAGAAATCCGCTTAGTGTATAGGCTATAGGTCATAGACTTACAAAAAAAAAATCGTGAAAAAGATATGAAATAACACGAATTTGAATAATTTATTGACACAATACAAAAGTCAAGGGGTGAACGACATCTGTGTATTAGCGGTGTTTCCTCAAGGTCTTAACATTTGCATTGCCCTATAAAAAATCACAGTTCGTTCAACTTATCCGTTCGTTATTATTACAAGACTCTAAACAGTGTACAATCCGGTTTCAGACTAGTCATGTCTACTATATTTGTTGAAAAACAAGCTTAAACACCGGTTTTACTCGTGTGAACTTATGTACTGTTTGAAAGGGGAATGTAAAAGGCGACCGCTATGTTTGTCTTGTTTTTAGGTAAAGGACTCGTTCAGAGTAGTAGAAATAAATGGAGATTATGAGTAAATAGTTCCAACGCTGGAAACGCTTCAAATAATCGCTGACACGCTGACTAACTGACAGAATCATAAGTTGCGGAGCACTAATGATTTATGAGACACCAATCCTTACATTAGTATTACATAGCATTTTGTTATACAATCCGAAAATAGATGTAAATTTGAAACAAAATACTTATTACTTTGAAACAAATTCTCCGAAATAGTTTTGTGCAAGACAAACGTGGACTAATTCAGAATTCAAGGTCTTCGTCTGTGGCCCTGTTTAGGGTTGCCAATATTTGCAAAACACATTAATACAGTAATGTTAATAAATACAAATTCTACATGCCCGTATTATGAAGAATTTACATCGTATAAACACACATCTTGTAAATTATCAGTAATTCAAAAATAAAAGTCGGGTAATAAGGTTTAGGAATCAAAACTACACAAAACCCTGCAATATCGGCTTTATCCACGTCAGAAGTTAAACGATTGAGTGATTTACAAATATTTGTTTCCAATATGGGTATTATAGGCGGAAATTTCCATATACCTCACGATACCAACGACACAAAGTTTGTATCCTTTTGTGGCGTCAGGACTGTGTGTGTGATGCCTGACGTGTTTATTTATCTAAGTCGCCAACCCTGTTTAATGTTTGGCCACGGCGATACATCAAACTGTAACGATTCCCTGCACGTTTACGTTTGGAAGTTCATTGCCAAACGTTGTTTTTGTTAAACACCGCCTCTGCTAACATATAATTACAGTAAATCGACAAACAGTTCACTATAACGGTAAATAAAATGTCTGAGGATATTTCATTGAAGCGAAAACTGTATAAAATCTAAAACCATGCTTATTGTTACCCTCATATACTTAAATTTTAAATAGAATAATATTATAAATAATTATATAAGTAGTAACTCATTCGTCTCGTATTTGACTTCAAAAACACTTTTAGGACTAGGAGTTCCTTTAACATCGACTTGTTTAGAGTAATTATACCATGGGACGAAAAAAGTTCGATTACATAGACGTGAAGATAGACATTTATCAAGGCTGCAATAACAAATTAGTTAAGATTGGGCAATAAATTGCAATTTAATAACCGGGGCAAAAAATACGTCATATTTCAATGTCATAAAGGTTGAATGTGATTACAAAAACTAAGATAACATTACAAATTATACTAGATCTTTATAGTGCGGTTAGTTCAAGCGTCATGACGTATTATTGGTATTTAGTGAGGCTATGTTAGCATTTAGCTGACAAGTAGTTCTTTTATAAAATGCTTAGACATTCGTTAAATATAAATGAATATTGTATATTAATTGAATATTGTGTATTATATTTGTTATATACAATATATTTAATAATTTTATTTAACAAATCATGTTCCCTATTCCTATTGTTTCTTTTTGAAAATCGACAATACACCCATAATTCCCTTGAACGAGTCGATGTTCATTGGCGGTTGCGAGAAAGGAGCACTATATACAACAGTCTAAGGTTTTAATCTACAATATACCACTTTTTCTATGTTTACTTTTGTATCAGTCATCATAGCCTGTGGAATCCATACAGAAATCATTGAGGCAGTCGCTCAATTCCATTCTCAATTCTTTATTTCATCAACATAAACTATGGAGGTGGGTCTCAATTGAGAACAATCAATGTGGTTGGGACCTATTGTGATCCCAGTAGATATGAGGTCGTGAACCTGCGTCGTACGAGTCTTGTCAATTCAGACTTCTAGACTGATGCGATCTGACATCAAATACTGACGATTCTTTTTCCGTAGTCAAAAAAATTAATTATGTCACAAAAACTGTTTAACCAGAGATTCCAGATTTCTGACAAAAAATAATTTAATTTATTTGCACCGGAAGGCGAATTATCTTGTGCTAAAATCGCTAAACATTCAAAAATACACAATAGATACTAAAATGTTATTCAATTTTTTTTTGCACTTATCACTGATATTTATTTTTGTCTGCTATTGTCTTCACACTACTCGAATTTTATAACCCATGATAATGTGTCATTATATTATAATCTAGGTTTTATTGGTCGTGTAGACAAGTAACTCTTGATTTTCAGCATTTGTTATGGAATTTAATTTTTGAGCTTCATTATGATGAGTTGATAAAAATCTTTAATTGCAAATTTATCCTGATTTTTTTTTGTTTTTATCAATGGGTACTGTGAGTCCAGACCGCTACAAGTGGGATATCGGTTGTTAACTGGAAAGTGATCACCGGCGCCTGTGATTAATACATACAAGAGAAGGTGCCTTATTAGCCTTTTAAGAAAGTTCATGGTATTTAAAGATCATTATACATTTGTTATCAGTAGATGCTTTGAACCAATGGCTTTAAATAACTGGGCACTTTTACGTTAGATTTATTTATTTGAAAACAATCCGTAAAGTAATTAATACATTTTGTAGATATGTAAAATACGCGCAATATACGAGAATCAGGAAAAATTCAAGAAAAATATATTGATTAACTTATAGCAATAATGAGTTCAATGACAGAAATCAAGTGTTGTGTAATTCGAAGGGAATTTTTCTTTATCGATATCAAGGTACTTTTTTACGACAGAAATAGCACATACAACTGTTTGTATATATGTTGACATAAATCACGCATTCGTTAAATGATGACAAAGTCGTAAAGGTATTTAAACTCAAAATCCTTAAAACCGATACAAAATTTGTAAGGCATGATTCACACAACTCAATCCAAATTAATATATATTTGTTTCTAGTTGTATCGTTTAGTAATTATCCAGATATAATCAAGTTTATGAATGAAAACGCAACATGTTTGTTAAGATTAGGTTATCGTTCACAATATCATACAAATCGGTAAAATATCTATTTCGAGATCTACATTATTTTAAGCCTAAGTTTTGTTTACGTTTATCAAAATTAAATCTGTTAAATCTTCATTCTGCCTCATCAAGAATGCTTAAGATTAATATTGCCGACAATTGTGACTTAACGGATGAGCGACGCAGTAATCACAGGAGCAAATTGAGTGTTCGTGTGACATTGTACGCTGATTGTAAATATCTTAGGGAGCTGTCCCACTATAGACAGGTAATGGGTACGATTTGAGCTATCATTTATACTGGTGCGATGCGACGTGCGTCTTCATTGACTGATGGTGACGAGCTTTATATCAAAAGGAGTGTGTATTCATTTATTATGACTTGCATTATTATATGAAAAGGTGATTCAATCGAAAGCCATGAACTTGACATTTAATTATCTATCCTTCAACATATTTTCAAGACTAAATCAGCCTTATTTAATGCGCACATATACACATATAATAATATAACACAGCCCTGTTTTATACATCTCCCACTGCTGAGTAAAGGCCTCCCCAACCCCTGAGAGGATAACATGCCCATATAGTATGTAGAATTTATTTTTCATCAGGATATGATGATATATAAGAGTCAATACCTATTAGTTTTAATATTATTTTATTATACGAAAGCGTGCGTATTTTGCGTTGCATTCGCGAGATAATGGTGTAGCAAATAGCTATTCGCCTACAGTGTGACATATGCCTTAAAATGAATAATTAGAGTTAGTGCTATATTATGATAACAAGGTTTCCATTATAAGTAGACAGTAAAAAAACAAAAGCAACATAGGAATCTGGGTACATGATGACATTAAGTTTTTTGTTCAACATTATTTTGCAAATACAATTTATTTCTATAAGATTTTTTTTTTAATCTTTATTTAAGGAGCTTGGTCGTTATTTCACGACTATGTCGCTCCGTACATCCACTTTTATCCATGCCTACTATTTTTTTATAAAATCAAAATATTTTTTTAATAAGCCTTTAGCCTCTTCCGATACTGGAATGGACAAAAAGCTATTTCTATAAGATTGCATGGCGCACAAAATTTTTGACTGTTTAAAATTTACTAAATGAGACGATTTGGATCTGTATTCAATTGACCACAGATTTTATAAATTAACAAAAATCTTCATTAACTTTAACCTCCTTTAAAATGTAAACAATAATGTCTATAGTACAAAACTTGTTATTTCACAGATACTAAAATAAGTACAACAAACTTATCTGTAATTGATGTCAGTGGTTCAATGTTGTTCAAAACAGACAGATTTACTTGCATAATATCATAATGATATATTATGTCTATCTCGGCCACACTGATCAAGCAATTAGTAAAATTCACAATTTATTATCACTTTGTTACCCATTTGACATGCATATAAAAATAAGCTTGCTTGGAATCAAAATTTACTTTGTTTCTTTTCAAAATTGAGGTAAAATTTATTTATTTTATTATTTATTTAAAACCAAACTTTATTGTATCTTACTTTGACTAAATCTATTTTTTCCATAGATTTTATAAGGAATTACATAATTTAATATGCTGTTTATTTTTCTGCTCTGCATTCAAATATTTTGTGAAAATTATACAAATTATAGTGTGCTTTATACCTATTTAAATATGAATAATTGTTTTTTATCACTTTCATCAGAATTCATGCTGCTGGTTAAAATTAATAATTATTATGAGTAAGAAATTATATGAAAAATTATCTTTAATTAGTAATCAGTTCGATCTGCTCCAAATTGATTGATAAGTAAACTTTTACTTGATGTTCTGAATTTGTAATTAAAAGCAATCTAAAGCCATACATAATATAAGTGAATAACCATTACCATTTTACAAGAACCTCACAGCAAAATAATTATTAACTTAAGGCTTAAGAAATGGTCTTCATTTTTCCATTCTATTTCTTTATTAAGGATATTATTTATTTCTTTAAAAAAAACGCAGAATTTAGACTACATTAAAAATATGCATTTATAAATTTAGGAGTTGAATTTCATGCATGAGCAAAATACTCAAGTTGCATTATAATCACTATCAAATAACATGAGAATTTAGCATTACATTATGCTTACAAAGCAAAATTATTTGTATTACATTAACCTACATAATATTTATTTGACTTAGAATTATATAGAAAATCTGATGTGTTCATTGCACTTTACATACATTCATACTTTAATATAAGAAATAATATATATACTTTTTCATGTGGTAAATATTATTATTTATATGGACTTTTTAAAACCTATCCATTTTCACCACAAAATAAATCCTTTTGAGGAGGTTTTTAAAACAATGGAAACTTTCATGACAATGACGGATTACCATCAGACATAAACCAATGTATATAGATTCCATAATGCTCGATCAATCTTATGACTAATATGGATTGGATACATGCAATTACCTTCTAAGGTTTTTTTTTTTATATTAAGTTTTATATCATTTTTTTCCTGTAATACTTAATAATTCAACTAGCTAACTACCTACATTCAGCAATAAAACATTTGTATTTGTATTAGCTCCTAGTTACAACTATACCGTAAAGGGTTCATGGCAAATTAATTGAATGGTGCATGGGCTCTCTATATTTTAGGTATTAGAAGCACCTATTATGAAAAATCTGTACCACTATAGATTTTTCTATCTAGGTACATTTTTTGGACCCAATACACAAAAATGTTGTAAAGTTTATTTTACAGTTTTGCGCATCTCTGTTTTCACCCCTTGCAAGGGGATTTGTTGAAAATCCTTGATTAAGGCTGTTCGTTATTACATAAAGTCATATAAATTTGATGTTTAAATTTATTATTATATTCAACTAAAAGCATGTCAGAATATTAAATACCCATAGAAAATAAGTTTATCTGTAAAGTAATTCTTCAAATTCACTTTCCAGTTGTTACTCTTTTATCAATTTGTTCACTTTCATTGATAATTTTTTTGTTGTTTTGTTGATTGGACAGTTATGTCTGGCAGTTTATTGATTAAACATTCTTTTTCGATTTTTAATTTTGTATTTCGAACATAAACTGAAGATATTTATATTTTTTAATATTCAAATTCTTTAAGAGAAAAATCATTTATATGTGTACCAACATCAAGAATACGCATGCAAGTATAGAGCCAATTTAATATTTAATGCTAATAAAGGAACAAGTTTACCTGGCAGATAAACTTTATAAGAATAAAAAGTTATGTTTGCACGCAACAGGAAAATAATTAATGAACAAAACTGCGTACGTATTTGTCACTACTGTTATCTTGTAAAAGCCGGTAGTTGTGGTTCCCCCTCCCTGATGTAGGTAAACAAAAATCGATAATAAACGTATTACGTTCGTGTCTGGAATTAACCCATTAAAAAAATAATTTATATAAGACGCAAATTAGTGACCCTCTTTCTTAAAAAATCTATGTTTTTGTCCCGCTGGTACGTGCCGACTCAACACGTATGCATAGCTATGCACTACACGTGGTGTTCTTATTACGAAATGCGCGTTCGACATACCGTTTAAAATAAATTCCATGAGAATCCAAAAAAAATATCTCACCTCAAATACGTTTAAGAGAATTCGCTAAACACTCGCCGGCGTCAACACTACGAAAACGTCTCACTTCCACAGACAAGTGTTAACAATTAACAAACAAGTTGATGTAATGAGAATTGTAATGGAAATTAGAACACTGAAAAATACACCGGCAATGCGTAGTGACCTTTCTACAGACGACTACGATGACCGGCGGTGCTCGATTGACTGACGGATTCAGCCTTGCTCGCGAGTTGCGGCTCTCGAGCTGCGGCTTGCCAGTTGCCCTACTGTTCGTTTGACATTTCAGTTCCCATAGATTATACTTAATGAGAATATTATAACAAGGATTTTTAAAATAAAAAAACACAAACCGATATTGTGCAAAATACATACATAGTAATGACCAGTGTAGAGTATCGTAATCTGTAAAAATTGTAGTTGGATCTGGGTGGAAATAAATAGGCACGTAAATTTCTTCTTTTGAATTTTATTTGATTTGATTACTGGCATACTGCACAACACCTATTTCTTAACTAAATTGGGAAAATGTTGTTAATTTAATAGTTCTAGCAACGTTACAATAAAATAGATTATGCTAGTTATTTTTGTTAAGATCGATAAACCTTTACAAAAAAAAACAGTAACGAAATTAGTTGGAATTTAAGGCGATACCTCAAGGTCCATTTTCATACATTTTGTTTCGGCTTTAATCTGGGTAACTAAACAAGTATTGGCAAGTAAAGAATTTAAATTCACGTCTAGTTAGTGATTAGTTCTCGCAGTTGAAAGAAAAATGTAAAAATAATTAATAATCATGGATATTTCTGCCTTTAAAATTTCGTCATATTAAATTTTAAAGGCCGAAATATCCATGATTGCATCTAACATGGAGTTAAAATAAAACACTAACGACTTTGTGATATTTTTGTCTAATTTCTATTGATTTCTTATATTTTTTCATAAGATACTCGAAATTTTTATTTGTAATATTCCAGCAAGGAAAGACATTAACAAAATATTAAATAAGTAGCGCCATCTGTTAGCATACTCAACTACTAAAATTCTAAAATGCATATAGCGACATCTTTTGATTAATTGTCTCGCAGGATGATTTTATAATAAGTTATTTACTTTTTTAGTGAAAATAACAAGAAAATAAAGAAAAAATAGGTATGAAAGTAAAATTGGGA
Source organism: Manduca sexta (assembly GCF_014839805.1). Taxonomy (NCBI): domain Eukaryota; kingdom Metazoa; phylum Arthropoda; class Insecta; order Lepidoptera; family Sphingidae; genus Manduca; species Manduca sexta. The sequence goes on along the minus strand of NC_051140.1, from coordinate 17,741,262 downwards.
TTGGAAATGAACCCACTGGCGCCTTTTGCCGCAGACGTAACAGCATTAAGATACTTTATATTAAAAAAGTTCAAAAATGTTTCACTAGATGTATCTAAATAAAATATTTGTATCTACTATTATTTTTATTATCGTAGTTTACCAAAGTGGGTTAATAAATTTACAAGATTTTTAAACTCGTGTTAGTCACACGAATATTAAAATTAATATCAGATATTTATTTAAATAATAGAATGTTTGATATAATAAATAATATACTTGCCTATATGATCCCAGTATAGAATACAGACACGATAGTCCCCGATACCTAAGTTCTATACAAAAACTTTTACTTGACTAATAATAAGTAATAACGTAACCTCATCAATTTTTAAGAGTTATAAAGAATTATTTAGTAAAATTTACTTAAGTTTAAATTTTGGAGTCGCCTCTGAGTTTCTCAATGTTTCCGCTAGAGGTCAGCATGCATCAGCGTCGCAGAACTGACAATGGTGTCGGTGATTGTCGAATAGTTGCCTAGATTGTGCCTAGATTCATATTACGTACAAACAAAAACAAACACATTACGCTTTTGTCCCCGATGTGCAAGATAAAATGCAATCATGGCACCCACTTTCCGCTTCTTGAGTGCCGTATGATACAATAGGGGTGAGTCTATCGCCATATCAGACCCAAATGCAATTCTTCGGTCTGACACTGATCTGAGAAGCCAATGTCTGCCACTTGGGTTTCGATCCTGGGATGGACTAGGCACACGATGCGGTGCAATAATATAACCATATATCGTTGACATAATATAATTTTATTCTTTGACGTGATGCGGACAAGCTTTTAGTTATAACGAGCACGCGTCACAATCTCATTTAGTTTTAGGAAGTATCACATCAAATTAACTACTTAGGAAGCTACCGCGCTATAATAGACCCTAAGTCATCCCGATTCCATGCAGTGCAAACATTTAGTTATAGTCATTCGTTCAACATCATTCAATACAACGGCAAAATGTTCCGTTCACTGTTGCATACGCTCAAACTATCAGTCAATCGTTTTAGCGCGAAAGCGTTGGACGTTGTAAAATTTTACACAGTTACTTACGAAAAAATCTGTTTTGTGCTATCATTGCATAGAATCTAGATTTTAAATTTAAGTAAGGGTAAAAAATATTCAATAATTAAATCAGGTTATTTTTGTTTCAAAACGCTTTAGTCGATTTAATTTGTACGGATATTTTTAAACGCCTTTGCGCTTTCGAAATTTGAATTTTTCGTTCGGATTAAAAAATGAGTTTGAGCCGTTTGATCCCTTCGAGATGCGTTGTGAGGTGCGACCTAGTGAAAGTTTGTTCATCTAACGTTGTTGCGAAACTTTGGGGACCTTGCGCCAGGGAAGTGACTACAAGCAGCACGCAACTGGCCAGTATTGCCCAACACAACTCGAAGACCGATTGGAATAGGGCGGTGAGCGAGGCGGAGAAGATCGTTGGCTATCCGACCTCATTCCTCAGCTTGCGATGGATCCTTAGCGATGAAATAGCGAATGTCGCCCTACATTTGCGAAAATTGGTGGGAAGCAATCATCCTCTACTGAAAACTGCAAAGTGAGTTTTAAAAACCTGTAAAATATATTTTTTTACTTTATACGGAGATAAAAGGATATCTCCATTATGGGTGGTAAATGTCTATGGGAAATCTTAATTCTTCGAAGTTTCGAAATAAAAATCGCTAATTCAATTCTCAATATAGGGCCCTAGACTCTGATTAAACGTGCACATGAAGACTTTATAGTTACGAATTATGATTATTCATTATTTAATTACATATTCTGATTTATTGGTGTCGTCTTCCCAAGTACAAAAACGTTTTACTTACATATTTAATTCATTAAAATGGGCTTGGTTTCAGAATGCGTACAAAATAATTATTAAACTGACGCACGTACACTATAGATAAATAGTTAATTGCGGAATTGTATGAATTGCACACAGTTAAATGTGTACCTTTTAAGGTGTGGCAACTTTAGGCATTAAATAAGCAATATTACTAACTAAATATGTTTTCAATGAAAACGTAAATATGTATGTACTATATACCCAACATTAAGTATTGGTGTCTAATATTTTGCCATATATATTTGAGAAGTTAATGGATACATTTTACCCTGTCAAAAATTTAATTTTCGACCCCCAGTTTTGCCTGGCCCATGTACATAATATATTATTATTAACTTCTGTAACAATTTTTTCGAAGACTTCACATTAAAAAAAAACATTAAAAACAATGTTACATAAGTACATGAAATATTTTTTTTATTCCATCTCTATTAATGAATAATAACATTTAAATACGAATATCGGTATTTTTTACTTTTCTTATCTTAGGAATCAATCTTAAAGTAATTTGATATTATTTAATTTGATAAAGTTGAACTCTATCCTGTAACTAGAGATGGCTTCATCGTAATAGGATATTATGAAATTAATACGTCACGCGAAAGTGAACATAGGATACGATGAAAGAAAATGCATCATCGCCTCATAGTTCCTTGAACTTCGAAAGTATATCCCGATAACTCTACTCACCAGGATAACATATCCCGGTAAGCGTTATAAAGTGAGCTAATAGCAACTTAGTATTTCTTAAAGGAGAATCCATATAGAGACACTTCCATACCTGTCAATTCATACGTGTTTCATAATAGTAAAGCGCTCTAGCCTCTACATACAAAACCCGCGGGCAGGCCGATGCGTCTCTGCGCGGCGGCTTCAATAAGACTTCGAAATTTAAAATTTGTTTCATATCGTGGTAAATCTACTTGATCATAGTAAAGAACGTAACATTTTTTTTTTGTTTTTATTAAGCCTATCTACATTATGTATATTAAACATTATTTATCTATTCTTAGGAATCTAATATACAATGGCAAGAACAACATGCAAGCGTGGGGCCTCATCGTGCTCCTGGTGTCCAAGGCGGCAGGCCACAGCGCCGAGATTCCCGACATGGAACAAGATAAGGCCGCTGGAGTCTTGCACAGGTGAGTAATTACTGTATTTGAAACATTGAAGTTAAAAAAAAAACAAAACAACCAACTGAAGGAAGGCAGATATGCTACAGACTTTTCGTCAAGTTCCAATAATAAATACTATGTGAAAAGGATATTTGAACGCGTAAATTATCAGGTTATTAATCTGATATTATTTAATAACAAAATTAATATTGTTACGATTGAGAAAGGAGGAAATTATCTCACACGCCAACAGTCAGGCAGTGACGTCATTGTTGCATTTACTTTTAAAGTAAAGAAGTTTATTCTTAAAGACAATAGACATATTATGTGTAAAATGTAAATTATTGATTTTCTAGTGAGGATTTGTGCAACGAAATTTTATATTTGTGCAAACTTTTAATTGATCTTCCATTAGCTATATTTACCACTTTTTGTTGTGGTAGTTGTAAGTTTTCCTAAAATAAAAAAATAAAAAAAAACAAACAAGGAAGGAAAATATTTTACGTAAACATGCAAAGGTTTTACTGAAACGATTTTCGCCAATTTTCTAAGAATTTAGGTTTTTACTCCGCATCGCCGACATTGTGAATAAAATCTTGATTCCTTCAAAACATGTATTTCCACGTTACGGATTCCAAGCGGAGTGTTACACAAATTACGTCAGTGAGGAAAGTGCGCGCTCAATACGTGCGAATTAAATGTACGAAACCGCTTTACACCTGTTACTGTGGTTAAACTAAATAGGTTGAAATTTCGTAAAACATTAAATGAATATTATAAAATCCGAAAAGTTGTGACAATGTTTTGATATTTGTTGGAAATAAGCGCAGAACGACTGAACGGAGTTGGATGAATTTTAATACGTGGGTAGACCATTTCCTGGATTAACACTGAGGCTACCTTTTATCCCAGCAATTTGCTTTGGATTTTTTAATATATTTATTAAGTAGATCCATGCAACGGCGGGAAACACCTACATTTTTGTATATTTTAACTATATAACAAGAAATACTATAATATAGTCGTAGTATAATGAATAATAATAAATAAGGGAAACATTGACTCAAAAATCTTGTCAAACAAACAATATTTCCGCATAGTTAATAAATAATAGCTTTAATATATTTTTTTAATTTTCAGTAAGTTTCTCCTAAATTATTATTGTTTCTTATTTAATATAGTTGTTTGTATGAATCACTGACAAAGAGATATCCCTCGTTAATGTATCGGCGTCATTAAAACTGTAATATTCCATTTAATTTATAAACGAAGATGTAATTAGGATTATGACGTCAAGGTCACCCTGACCAAATAAGAAAATATTATGTTAATATTGAACTTTAGAAAGTTGTCAAACTGGTTTTGCGATTTCCTGATACGCGTCATTGGATTAAGTACCAACCCGGAACATAAGAATCAAGTCAGGTTAAAAATCATCATCATCATCAGCCCTGTATTATATACTGTCCTACTGCTGGGCACGGGCCTCCTCTACTACTGAGAGGGATTAGGCCTAAGTCCACCACGACGCCCTAGTGCGGATTGGTAGACTTCACACACCCTCAAAATTCCTAAAGAGAACTTCTCGGGTATGTAGATTTCCTTCACCGTTAAAGCAAGCGATAATTCACAAAGAATACACACATCATTTTTTTTTGAGAGAACTCAGAGGTGTGTACCCTTGGGTTTTGAACCTGTGGACATTCGTCTCGGCACTTCGTTCCACACCCACCTAGGCTGTCGCCGCTTATTTCACAATAAACTCCAAATATTATGCCATTAGCGTAGAAAATTTTTATTGCATAGGCTGTTAACGGCGTAGTGGATGGCATTTAAGTTGAGTACTTTTCAAATATCAGTAGAATCATAGATGGTTGACCGTCGTAGAGTCATAGAATAAACATTAGAAAGGACAGAAAATTGTGAAGATTTCCGGAAATCTTATTCAGCAAAACATGCAGTAAGCTAAGTGCTGACATCTCACATATGTTTTCTTCGAGTAGTAATAAATAATACAATAGAGCCAGCCTATTAATGCTGTAGATATAGGTTTAAATTTCATCAATTTATTTGTAAATGTAGGTAGATATTTAACAACAGATGTCGTAATTAAATTTGGTTATTGATATTGCATAAATTATACAAATTTGTTTTATTTTAATAAACATAATAATAAACAAATTTATCAAATAGTTAGACGGCTTTACATTCACTCAGGTAGCAAAAGCATAAAATTTTGCGGGTTAATTCAATGAAGGTCGACGTAAACCCTTTTCCTCAGCCAACGTGCCCTCGCAGAGGTCACTGAGATGATCCGCACCTCTCACCTGGTTCACAAAGGGCTGGTGAACATGAACGCGCGCCGCACCGCAGACGAACCCGACGATATGATGTTCGGCAACAAAATCGCCCTCCTCAGTGGGGACTACCTGCTAGCCAACTCTTGTACTGAACTGGCTAACTTAAGGTAAGCTGTTGATTGTGTCTTTTATTTTGTTTACAAGTCGCTGCCTCATTATAACAAGGTTTTATGTTAATTTTTATTGACGTTGGAAAAAAAATTATGTTGGAAAAAATGTTATTAAAAATATTGTGTTGGAAAAAAAATATTATAAATTTATGTTGTAAAAATTTTAAAAGACAATAATGGTTTTTATTTATTTATCTCTCGGGATTCTTGGAAAGTTTTACTGAAAAAGACGTAGAGTATAATTTAATTTGTGCAAAAAATATAACATAGACGGTTACCTTTGTAATAGCGAGCCAGCGCTTAATTTCCTTCCAGATATTTTACTCACCATAAATAAACAGCAATATAGTATTTCACGACGGTTTTGTAAAAAAGGTATTATTCCGGTTAAGGATAACCAAGTTCCGGTACATTTATTTTGTTGACAACTGTATCTGTAGCGTGGCTCTTTAGACCTGATCAAACAACCCACTAGTACAAGTATGAATAGTACTAAAAAATATTGTTCTATAAATGTGATTTGAGATTTGTCTAATGATCCGACTCGGAACGCACGTTATGATTCAAGTAATATAGTTACATACGCAAGAGGGTTACGAAACTCATTACGAGAACATTTATTTATTTTGTTCGAGTAAAAGTCTTCACTGAGATATGTGAATTGTATAAATACTGGTGATAGGATATATTTTATATCCGTCCGGATAGCGACCACCGTACACAAGGTGTTGAAATCCGCCATAGTAGCCCATGTAACAGTGTCGCGTTCCGGGATCAGCCTCTGTGTATCCGGTTCCAACGGCCCGGCAAAATAGTATCGACTGACGATGGGTAATCATCCCTCGTCAGTCGACATTCTATTGGATCCCACTCCACTTACCATGAGATGCAGTAGTCACTTTGCTATGCTCGTTTAAAAAAAAAGAACTATTTGTGGTTAGTGGACGTTGCGTTGCGAATAACTGTTTGATCATAGGTTAAAGTTATTGCTGCTTTGGTTTTGTGGGAGCTTTGTGGACAGTAAACCAATGCGGAAGGGTTCAAATCCCGGCGTAACATATTTCGTGTATTTAACATGATTTGCCCGGAATTGGATCCTCGATCTAGGCGATCGTAAAAACTAACCAAATCACTTCAGCACAATGCTTGAAAAGTTTCCAATTTAATTTTAAGTTTGTATAGGTGCTTTACAAAATAAATAATATAAAACATCATGGCAGTGTTTCTGCTTATTTATAGGCACTTAAACTTGAAAAAAGTAATTGTAAAATAATTTTATTAATCAAAACTCTTAAACATTCTATAAATAAATATCTACATAACCTTCATGCACTACACACAGGCATAGCAAGTTATGCAAAAATATTATTTATAATAACACTGATTTACCAAAAAGAATAATCAAAACAAAGCTATTTTTAAAACCAGTCTGGGTCTGGTAGGTCATTTGAAAGACAAATATCGCGAAAATTATAATGTTTGTGGTAATATGCAACTTTATTTCAGTTAAATTATTCTCACGGGGATCAACTTTACTGAGCTTCTTGGAAAGATCAGTGTAGTCCAAATATACCTTCGGTCGTTGGTAGCAAATTGCTAGACTAATGCCTGTCTTATTCGATTTATCAGCTCACCCCTAAAAGACTCGTTGGAATCTGTAATTTGGTTCTTTATCATGTGCATGGCGATTATTACTAGTGTAATAATCTAACAAGGCTATTGCCTTGTATTATATTCTACCCACAGCTGAGCATAGGCTTCGTCTTCTACTGAGAGAGTTTAGACCTTAGTCCACCACGCCGGCTTAGTGCGGGTTGGCAGAATGATATACTTCCAAAGTTCTTACGAAGTATTCTGAGGTAGTTTTCCAGTATATAATATTAAACAATAATAATAAACAATACACATGTAACTTGGAAAGATCAGAGCCGTGGGCCTTGGGTTTTGAACCCGTAGACTTTTGTCTCGGCAGTACGTTCCAATCCGTTAGTGTACTATTGAGCATCAATGTATTTAGTTTCTTACGAAATGTTGCTTTGTTCATCACCGCTATTGAACATAGCTGATTAACAACATAAAAGTCATCAAAATCATAAAAAACATCTTCGTGAGTATTCCCGCTTTCGTAAAATAAATAATATCAATAAACTCCAAGGCGAGCTTGTATTAAAGAAAAATCTTATGCTGATTCACGTTGTAGAATGGTCATTTTACCGAATGACCCTTCGAGAATGGACCCATGGTGACCGTGAAGCGCATTTCCCACTTTCCCTTTTGAATGTTGTGTCATTAATTTTAAATTGACAGCAATTTTAATATTTGAAGCCTATGCTATGTTCTTAGTAGTAATATACTTTTACATACAATAAACAAATGTGTTGCGCATGCGCAGTGAGTGTTTATTAAACTTTCTTGGCTAATACTTTAAACATGAAACAAGATAAATTTAATTGTTATTATAGCTTGCCTTGAAAGTGATTAGTCTCACTATGAACTTTTCGGACATAAAACTAGTTTGAGAAACCAGATATTAGTCTATTAGTGCTAAACATCAAAAATGCAATTTGCATTTTATAAAGTCCTAACAAATATCAACTTTAAATAGGCATTAAAATAAAATTATTTTAAGTATTATTTTTATAAATCATAATAAAAGAAACTGCGATAATTTTTTTTTAAATAGTTTTATTTTAATGTCTCACATTCGCGTAAACATAAGAGTCAATATTTTTAAAATCTAATCAATAAACGCTCATCCTATTATTCAAATAATTTCAACACACTTGATTATGTTAATTTTGACATAGCGATTAATTGGATGCGAAATCTGTCCCCTCCCGAACCTTCACGCAACAACGCGTAGGTAAAGCATAACATTGCATAAATTATCATACTGGCGTTGTATAAAGTTTGCGTCATCAATCGATTATTGGTATATACACACGCATCGCCTTTGAGTGTATTGGTAATAATAAATGGAATAAATGTATGGAGGACCCGTCGAAAAGCCGCACTTCTGTCGGTTACATACGGCCGGTTCAATAAACGACCCTAAATTTTATCTTTAATTCCATCTTGAGAATGAACCAATCAGAATTAGTTGATTCCTTCTTAACCGGATTTCGGCCACAGCGGTCAATCTCAACGGAGATCAGCCAAGTACGCAGGACATATTATAATGCACAAGTGTGTGCGCAATACGCAGGTGCAGTTGCTGTTCCTTCATTTTATAGTAGACCGGAGAAAGACCTTTAAGATTAACTAAACGTTCGCCTAAAGTTGTAACTGGCGTGGTCAATTGCACGAGTTTGTTCATCATGAATGGAATCTAACACCTAAACTATGACTGAAAACTGAAACTACTAAAATAATAAATTAAGAAAATATTTATAAATATAGATTTTGAGGAAATTCTGCTCAGTTGCCTGATTTTCATTTTGTGAAAAGAATTCTATTCGGGATCTAAAATCAAGTCTTGTATTTATAATTTGGGAGTTCACACCTTTATATATTTTTATTATTAATAAAGATAAACCATTAACTACCAGAGATATTGCAACAACTAACACTGCCAGCAAACAAAGAGAACGCTACATTCTAGTCTAGCATTGTGTTTTGTTTAGTGACTAGTGTACTGCGCCTTACATAACATCATTTTCGACACCATTTTCTAAGGCTCGGACGAGCGTAACGTTTTTGTGACATTTAAATGCTTTCACTTTGCACACGTAACGTACTTTGACTTATCTTTGAACTGCGGTTTATGGTTTTCTAATATTGAATGTTGTGCCATACTGCAAAATTCCGCGACAAATATATACGTAAATTCTGTCTCTGAATTACAGTTTTCCAATTTATGAATATTTAATATATATAGCACACCATCGGGAAAAATACGATGGAAATGTCAATTTCTTAGCACTTGCTTGAAACGGCCCTTTAATAGGACGCTCCGTTCCGTGGTTTAATATGCTGAATCTAACAGAAATTATTTGTATTATAACATGAAAGTAATTGCGTAAATGTAGAAGGTATAGGTGTTTATAGCAATTCATTTAAAAAAAAGAACACAGAGAAAAAATGCGTTTTTAGCAAGACCCATTTCAAGAACAGGAGCCCGTATAAACTTAATTATAGCACTATGGGTGGTATTTAAAATAATATTTAATTCGCAGGAACCAAGAGTTAGTGGAGTTGATGTCGTCAGCAGTCCGCGACTTGGCTGAAGCGGAGTTCCTTGGGGAGAGAGACGAGCAGAACAACCCGCTGCCGTCACGACCACTCGCGAAGGAGGACAGAGAGGAGGCATCAGGTCAGTATACTCTGACATAGAAGGAAGAATAGGAGAGGCCTTTCCGTAATTCCTACTCCATGGGGAATCTTTATTCATTAACGTGCCATTATTTACGAAAAGACGACATTTACTTACTCTACCGCTTATTCTATTATTTATGGGCGGTCGTGCCGCTTACTATCGGATGAATAGTAAGCTAGTCTCGTCATTCTAAGCAAAAAAAGGCTAAAAAGACACTATTAAGTATTCTTAAGTCCCAATTATCGTATTGTTGCCTTACATTCTCAATTATTATAATTATTTTGTCGCGTAATTGGTTTGCCATTTCTGCCTTAGCCCTTTCTTTTAAGGATCCTGCAGCGCATATACTAATACATAAAAATACATATTATAATTGCAATAACATGTAAAAATCTGTCCATTGTATTGCTGCTATCAGGAATCACAAAGAGATTTTGTTCTCAACGCCCAGAACTGAAATATTTTACGATTACACAGTGATATTTGAGTTTGATATCTAGATTTATATCTGATGACTATCAGATTTAAGAGAGCGATGAATAAAAACTGTAAAAAACCTGCTGTTAAACAATACATTTTGTTTTACAAATGTAATTTAAAGCCAAATGCGCAATAATTTCACGATCATGAACTTTATTACTATCATTATGGTATTGTCTTTCTTCTTTAGTATCTTAAATAGTATCATTTTTGTCTATTTGTATCATTTTATGTTTATTAAGAGTAATAATACAATTTTTATTAAATTAAGTCCAAATATTGACTGTTGTAATGGAAATAGAAAGTAATTTTACTAACTGTTTTTAGTTCGGACTCGCCAAACTCTGGAGCTCTTGCTCCGATTCTAAAGAATGTATTACACCTTTCAAAACACCTATGTTCAATAAAAAAAAAATCAAAGCAGTCAATTTTTTATTATTCAGGGAGTTTGTGTCTTTGCTTTCGGGTCGGTTCAACAGTTCTACTGATTTCATTACAAACGTAATTTTATTTTTATAGATAGGAAAACGTGGAGCTAGCAATAAGTTATTTGTCCTAGACATTGAACCGCAGGTCGAGTCCGTCTTGTGTAATGTACGCACAGAGTCCGCACATGGTATGCGGTTTTCCCTACCAATCACATATTCATGGCGCGTGCTCTGGGAATCTCGATCTGATTGTTTATGGGCACCATGTTAAAATGAAGTGTTTGATGTCACCTTATAAACTTTGAAAGCGTACAATTTATTTAATCACTTCTTGTACAATGTAAGGCGGACTTCAGGCCGAGGCATTCTTGATCAGCCAACCTTTGGATGATGCAGATATGAAACAATACCAAATATCGTTAATAAAAAAAAAGGATGCAGACAATTAAGTAGAGAATAGTTAAGAAAGGAAAAGTTCTAATCGATCTTTTGAACTCTCTAGGTACAGAAATTTAACGTACAAGTAATTTGCTGGGAATTTGGACGTAATATTTTGCTGGGAAGTGAAACTGGAATTGAGAATTACAGGATACAGGCATATCAGTTAAATATACTGCCTGCCTGATAACAAACAATAATAATAATAACAATTTTATTTTTGCAATAGGTTTTTATTTTTAACTAGCTTCCGCCCGCAGCTTCGCCCGCGTGGATTTCGGGTTTCAAAAATGGAGAAGGTGCTCAATTTGTCGGGATGTTCTTTTAATTTATGGTGGTATGCAGGTGGTCCGATTGTCCGGTCAGGGTCTGATGATGGGATCCTGGTGAAATCGAAGGAACTTTTAACCATTAAGGTTGCACACGAAATGACGGAAGCTTAAAAAATGGAGTAACTTCTCCCGTTTTTCCCAACATTTTTCATCACTGCTATGCTCCTATTAATTGTAGCGTGATGAAAAGTATACTATAACCAGCTCAGGAGTATGAAAAATAATTGTACCAAGTTAAGTTAAAATCCGTCGAGTAGTTTTTGTTTCTATAACGGTTATACAGACAGACAGACAAAAATTTTACTAATTGCATTTTTGGCATCAGTATCGATCCCTAATCACCCCCAGTTATTTTGGAAATATATTTCATGTACAGAATTGACCTCTCTACAGATTTATTATAAGTATAGATATGCAAAAGTAGCTCAAAAATTGTCCATAACGAAAACATGCATTTTAAAGTAAAACAAAAGAAATAATATCGTGAAGCCAACCAAATAACTAATGATATATTAAATTTTGTGACTGTTCAATTTAGTCGGGTCCGCGATATCATTTTTGTTGAGTTTCAGAACGCGACATTACATTATTATATTCTGTGCTCCAACGCACACTGCTTTGATGTTAGGAACACACCTACATTGCTTAGACAACAGTGAACTTTATACAATAGCAATAAAGCTCAAATTGACTCTACGTATTAGTTAGAAAACGTTTGTATGGGAAATAGAAAAATGCTGTTTTGAGGATTTTCCCGGCAATTATTCGAATTTTTCTCACCTTTTAAAACTTCCCTAGACCTCCACGAATAATTCAAGACCAAGATAAGATAAATCCGTTCAGCCGTTCTCGAGTTTTAGCGAGACTAACGAACAGCAATTCATTTTTATATATATAGATAGATTATAACGATATTAAAATTGTTAGTAGAATTTATAAGACAAATTTAGCAAGTATTTTTGATTCGAAAAACAGAATTTGCTTCGTGTTTAATTATGAGCCAACATCCCATTATGAGTTTGTTAATGAAAAAAAAACAGAGGTATTTTAAAATTCCTCCATGATCGACACACATAATGTTCAACACACGAGACCAGCCTGTGATTCCGTGTACATTGCACACTTTGCTCTAAAAGTATTGTGTAAATATTACATATCCGTCACACAGCGCAAATAGAAAACGTGTTGCTCATTTATAGCGCCAGAGCTTTATGTTTGTCTGAGTTGTTCATATTCTATGGTTTTTGAAAATCGAACGATTTCTATGACAAGATCACACTATCACTACATTGTATGGTGTATATGTGTAGCAGAGTCAGCCCATTGGTCTCTCCAGTACCCATATATCTATGTGGTTCAAAGTTAGGTTGCAATACCAGATAACCCAAACGTAACCGCCTAGACGCCCCTGAAGTTGGGCGGAAGAGGTAAGTTCATCCACTAGGCTGTCCAAGACGGTGCATGGGAGGACAATACGCAACGCGACTTGAATATAAGAAAATATGTTTTACGTTTTTTATAAGTAAGGAGCAAAGAAACTGATTGTATTCATGGCGCAAAACCGACCTCAATCGAGTTTCCCTTCCGACCCAAATTGTTGAAATAATCGTAAGTGACTTCAGAATATGTCACACGTAATGGATGTCGCCAGTCAATTGGAACTGGAATAAAATACGTATTTATTTATATTTAAGTATAGATAGCGGCGATAGCCTAGTTGGGTGTAGAACGGACTGCCTAGACGAATGTCCGCAGGTTCAAATCCCAAGGGCACACACCTCTGACTTATCTAAAAAAATCATGTGTGTATTCTTTGTGAATTTATCGTTCGCTTTAACGGTGAAGGAAAACATCGTGAGGAAACCTGCACATCTGAGAAGTTCTCTATAGGAATTTCGACGGTGTGTGAAGTCTACCAATCCGCACTAGGCCAGGGTGGTGGACTAAGGCCTATTCCCTCTCAGTAGTAGAGGAGGCCCGTGCTCAGCAGTGGGCAAGTATATAATACAGGGCTGATATTATTATTATTATTATTATAGATAACCAAATGGTAGATGAGTAGGCTTCGAGCGGAGGGTCTCAGATCGATTCCAAATATCACATCTCTGATTTTTTCAAATTAAACTTGAGAATTGCTATATCGCCGATGGTGTGGTGATGTGAAGTTTATACTAACGGAGCGTATGTCTTGTACGCAGATGACATTTGAGGTAAAACGAAAACTATTTTCATGGAGAGATAATAATCTAATTGTAACTAAAAAATATTAAAAACGAACGTTTTTTCAATTCTGGCATCAAAATATGTCTTTTATAATTAAAAATAAACACAATTTTCAATCTATTCCTTAAAGGTTAGACTGCAGCTGCGATTTCTCTGGCCTTGTCCATGAGCTGTGGTGTTCACTCACCATAGTGTGAATTGTTTGTAGGCCTTAAAAATCCTAGACCCAACCTTAACATAATGTCCAAGAACAGTTCAAATTAACCACACTAGCCGAAACCTTTGTCCAAGACAAGAGCCGCATTCCGATCGAGTAGCGTTTCTATTATAAACTATTGAAATTCGCCATTGTGCGCGCGTAAGGAACGCCACCGTGCCCTGAATGCTAGCGGCGCGTGAGCCGAATACAAACGCCTTGCCAGTTCTGATGACCTGGTACTTCCTAGCAATTTTGGACTTTCAATTTCTGTATTTGTATTGGGAGTTTTTTTTGGATTTTTGTTCTGGAGACCAGCTGGAGTTCTGCTGGCATAGCAAGCTACAATTTTGCAGTTTTTAATTTTAATTATGTTTTAATGATGCCTCGTGTTTGGCGGCATGAGACAATGAATTTTTCACAAAAAAAGTCAAAGAATAGAGTATGGTTTCACGTTTTTCCTTATTGTTCTCGCGAATTTTTCTGTGGTTGGGGATTGAGTTGTCAATGTACTGTGAATACTAATTTTGTAAGGTTGCTTTTTTTCTCGTTATCATAAATTATATGATCCAATTAAAATCTTACACGTCACCACTTCACTCTCTACTCTCAGAATGGGACTGCATCCTGGACCCGCTGCCGATGACTGGAGTGATCGGGTGCGCGCGGCGGGAGTGGGCCGCGCGGCATGTTCTGGCTGCAGGGGCGCTCCTTGGCAAGAGCTGCTCTGCCGCGCTCAAGCTGGCCGGACACAATCAGGCACTGCAAACACAGGTACGGGTAAATAGCATAGATGTCCAGCAAGTTCATTATCTGATGTTGAGTAATTTTCCACCATCTACAGGCACTCATAAAGCCAGAATAACGGATGCTGGCTTTAAAGGAAAGGAAGGTTAACTGGCCGAAAAGCAGCTTCGAAAGAATAAGTGATACTAGCTCATTCACGGTTCACCTAACTTATTTCCCACTATGTATTAATAGGGTTGTTAATGTATATTTTTAGGTTTTTGTAAATTTTTGTGTATTAGTAACGTAACAAACAAGCTGCTTATTTATTTGGATTTCTTTCGTATCCTCGATATTGTACTAGACATACCATATGTCCGTACTACTAGTGTTTAATCACTTGTACTTACTAAAACCAGAATCAACACATTTTGTTTCGTAAAGTGAGGGTCAATAAGGAACCTTGACTGACATCATTCACTTTAATTTGTATGCACGACCACTCCGTAATCGTAATTTTGCAACTAGCAAAAGGGTTATTTAACTCACTAGGTGTGTTTGCGAATTGGTTTCCGTAGATCTTTATTTACACTTACAGCCTCTATATTACTTCTGGTTGTTTTTAGTTTGAGTTTGTAGGACTTCGCTTATCATAGTATGTAGTAAATTCGCAATTATTCTTTTCTGCCTTCTAATTTGTCCATCACTGGTTTGGTCGTTTGGGGTAGGGTCTTCTAAATTTGTGCCTCTTAATTTTTACTTAGCTGGAGTTGATATTCTACAACCATTATATATCTTGGAAATCTATTGCATGAAGATCATTAAGAAACAATCTAGCTTCTAAGAATTTCATATCACGACCCAGATTATGTTTGTAATTAACTTTGAGTTGCCCTTTTTATTGACAACATTTATATTTATTCAATATTAAAAAACATATCAGTCTTCAATACATTGGCATTAGTTATCAATTATTGTAATTTTTTGTTGACTAAGTTCATACGCCATTACTTTATTATTGAATTTAGGTCCCTGACTTCTAGCTCAAATACCCTTAGTTTACACAGCTATAGTTGGAATTATTGCACTTCGTCCTAACCCTAGTTGTACAAAATTTATGAAATTACAACCACTTTTATATAATCGTACTTTCTTATCTTTCTATTACAGGGCTATCTCTTCGGTTGTCACCTAGCTCTGGCATGGCAAGCGTTCCTCGACCTAGAGGCGTTCACGGGACCCGAACCTGCTACCTTCTCGTTAGTGGGAGCTCCCCTGGCGTTCACGCTGGAAGCCAGGCCCGATTTGTACGAGTATATCGAGGCGGGAAGGACTAGCGTACAAGACGTCGATTATCATGCAGTAAGTTACTTAGACAGTTGACTGGCTCGGTGGCGTACTTTATTGCACCTGCGTCGCCGAGCCGAGGTCCCGGGTTCAAATCGTGGTTGGGGAAAATTTGGGATTTAAGGTTTTTCTGCTCAGTAACAGCCCGAAGACTGGATTTAGTAGTTTGTTTGAAGTTATTTAGTTTTTTTTTTTATTGTGGCACTATTGTAACGATGTTGAATCTGAAGATACATATAACGTCTTTTGCAGATAAATAAAACTACAACACATTTTTTTTTGAGATTCTAAAAAACGTTTCGTATTAGTCAATTGCCTTTAAAATTTGTGTTTGTTGTATTACTCAGCAACAGACACAAAATTATCCAATGATACCAACGTCCCTCATTATACTATGGTTTTAAAGTTAAGATTAGCGATGCAAGGTTACCCTTAGTACTTAAACTAAGATAATAAATCTCTTAGGAAGTATTTTAATATGCAGCATAAGTCTTTCAAAATGACGCTTGGATTATGACTGATGAATCATTCATATATATAAGTAACATCATCTATAAAATAAATAAATGATGTATTATTTAAATTGTATGTAAGCTTCTTTGGTTGGATTTATATATATTTAAACCGCTATTTTAAATAAACGATCCCAATCGCTTTTTTCTATCTACCGGGAAAATGGACCAATCAGAATAAAGTATGTTAATATAGTTATTTTGATTGGTTCATTCATGAAATCAGATTGCAGATTGTGATTGGCATCGTTTATTGAAAACGGCAGTAAGTGATATGAATGTTTCGACACCAACAATTTATACTAAGCTAACTCAAAAAACCGTACTTTACACGAGAGGCGTTTAAAGGGAAAAACGTGATAACTTTTTTATTAGTTAAGATACTTATTTGAAATTTGGCACCCTCAATGATTAACTTATTATTTATAATTTCTCATATTTATTTTTCCTTAATTATTTATATTTTTTAAATTAGTGCAAGTTAGCCGTGTATACATGTAATTCCTCAATAAGATTATACATATTACACACGTCTAACTAATGTTAGCGTAGTGTGTTACGGGAGACCACAGTCCTAAAGAAGTGTTATTTTTATTGCGTTGCAGTAAGAAAATTGGAGAATATTATGCATTAAATATAAAATTAGGTTCCTATATATATTCACAAGATATATAATTATAAATTCCTATGCTAAATAAAAAAATATTTAACTTAGCCTTATTTTATCGGCACATGCTTTTCTGGCGGATATCGCATTAAAAGCCGACAAATTATACATAGCGTACTATACATCGACCTGTGCTCTAAGTTAGCATATCATTTAACATTCTATACACGTTGATTTGTATAAATTATAGATGAAATTATGAAGATAATATTACTCTATACAGGTAAATGTATAATGAATACAAAAATAGTATATTAATCAACTTTTTATTAAAATTACAGGTAAGTACTTTCTTATTAATTTACGATAAGGGATCAAGTCAATCACAGTTCGACTTCGTATATTATGATATCTATCTCAAGATTGGACTTAATATTGTTATTTTTAAAAGAAAACAAAACTTCTAATTAGTAAATATAAATAACATAATTTAAGCAGTAGGTTGTAATCAATCTTCTAAACATTCAAACCTTATCATCACTTGCATTCTCCTCGTGTTCAGTTGTTAATAAATTTCTTTAAAATGTATGATACTTTTCGGGTGTAACGTTGTTATCATACTAATATTTTAAATCTTTATATTTTAAAATTAAACTATTTTCAGATTTTATCGCGGTTTTTTATATTTTAATTTTCTCCCGACGTTTTGAAGACTGCAGCATTCGTGGTCATGGGTGGTCTTTATATTTTGCTATATTTTATTTTTTATTAGGCACCGACTCCAAAATTCGTAACCAGTAAATAAATAATGTTAAATCTTTTTTTGGTTTTTAGTGGTTCTTGAAGGCGGTATGAATTTTTGTAAAAAAGTTTTTGGGAAATAGAACCTATCTCCTAATTAGCGTTAGCAATATCTCTATACTGTCTGTACTCTAATATTATAATTATTATCGGCACACAACTCAACATACAACAACATTTTTGTAAAAGTTAAAGTAGGATCTAAGTATTTTTTATTTATATGTTTTCTAACGTAGTGAAACTCCACAGGGGCAAAAAAAAAATAATGTGATCTATGATACTCTGTTTCATTTCACTTGAAATTATATAGATATGGTTTTTATCCCGACCTCTATCATCAGAAACACCAGTAAAATCATTGTTTACTTGGATTTTTAATATCAAAAATATTCAAGAACATTGTTTTGGAAACTTTAGGTGATGTGTTACCATTGTCAGAATTTATGGGAAGATGATGATATGATTCAAAGTGTGTGATCGTCGACTAGATTCGCTGTCAACATTAGTGGCAGTTTTCTAGCTTTTTTGTATCACATATTTGGCGATGATTTTCCATTATTTCGCGTGATTACCCCAGAACTCATCAAGTAGGTCAATACGAACTTCTTCGCTTGTATTATTATGACATTGCAGACGATAATTGACGCAACCGACTTTAATGTTTCTTGGTGCTTTAGTTTTTCCTTTTCAGGTGGTATATTCCAATCCTTTATTACACAAAAGTTTTCTCTTTGTAAGTATCCACTCATCTTCAAGTTTAAGACGTTTGAGACCTACATCAATATTTTTTAGACCTACATTTTAGTTTTTTGGGTTCGATACTGCTGAATAGTTACTATCATTAATTAATGCTACAGGCGAAGAAATTGAATTACTGGGAGTAGATATTGTTGATACTGAATCTGTGTTCCCACTGAGGTCGCTATCCATAAGAATCGAGAAGACTTTCCTGGGCTGACCTACTGATTTCAGGTATGAGTGTTCTATCTTCTGTATCTTCGCAAGTCGGTACCAAAGTATTGTTTAAACTTTGTGAAGATTCCGAAAAATCACAATAGGGTGAAGGTACGGGGGTATTATGTATGCAGGTTCCATACTTGGTGGAGTTAACGTCAATAGAGAAGGTTTTTGGATAGAAGTCAATACCTTTGGTGAATAAATATTATGTGGAACGTGGTTTAAATTTATATCTTATAATCATTTTCGTAATTGACTATATCTTGGCTTGTAGAACTGGATATAGAATAAGCATGCTCTTGAATAGGCTCATCCAACATGATGTGATTATACAAAACCACAAATTTAGGATTATCAACTTCGGCAGGCAATGGCAACGATTATAGAATAATAGGCATAATGTATTGAAATCATATGATTGTTTTATAAAAAAATACATATATATGTAAAAAAATAGTCAACATACCACCAATAAACTAATTAACATACATTTTCACATAAGTATTTCAACGTAAAAGTCGCTAAGTCATGCATTTTACAAACATACAAATATAAAACAACGTATTAAAGTACGCTAAGTAAGTGTTAGCGTAGTGTTACACGGACATTGAATTGAGCGGCTCAAATTTTCAAAAAAACGTACTGTGTTACAATAAAACATATTTATCTACTTTGACATACATTATAATCTTTAATAACACATTAAACTTACTTTTCTCAACAGTAGGAAGCAGTATCTCCCCATTTTTATCAACACTACTCAAAGAATATTCCTCCTTTTTGATTAAATTCACTAAATATTTAGCTCGTTTTAGTAACATTTTTGTGATAATAAAGTAACATCAACAATATTTTAAATAACTTGTAACAATGAGACTATCAATCATGATTTACTGATAAGGTTTTTAAAATCTCGCGATCACATCTAACACAGCGACAAGTGTCGTTAGATTAATATAAACGAACAAGCGGTGCGTCCCCTTCCCGCGTATACTCCGCTAACAATAGTTAGCGTAATTAAAATCGACTGATTTCAAAAAGTACCTTTACTTAGCGTTGTATAAAATTTGTAACTTCGTTATTTTTATATATTTCTTCACGATTTTTTTATTACATATAAAACAACACATTTTAAGCAACTTGGCATAAAAAAACGATTTTACCTAAACTTCGAGTTAGCGTAGTATAAATTGTTGGTGTCGGTTTGTTATTTTACACATGCTACGTACAAAATCATAAGATACTTAATTTCTAAGCCGGTAGTGCATCTTCTTCTAGTTGGTATGTAGGATTTTATTATTTTCAGTGTTTGTAGACAATATAGATTACATTCGCTGATTTACTGCCGGTTCCTTCATGAACTAAAAGTAAAAAGTTTTATGTAGCTACAATACACATATCGGAAAAAATTAGTTAACGTAATAGAAAATGTGTTAGTGTCGATGGAGAAACTGGCTGTCAGTGGTCAATTTTGATCCGATTTTTAGAACAGGATTATGTTATAAAAATCGGACAAGTGCGAGTTGGACTCGTGCACTGAGGGTTCCGTAAAACTTATAGGTAAGGTAATTAAGTATAAAAGTTCAAATTTATACTTTAAATTATAACTTTGACGTTCAATGCCTAGGTACTATTGTTGCACCAATTACAAACAATAACTTTGTAATGGTAAATTCGTTTTATTTGTTATTAAAGTTTATATTTATAGTTTTCCGACATTTCCTTTACACGTGCTGTAAGAAATTGCTTCTTGCCAAATTTCATGTTATTTAGGCAATAGGAAGTAAATAGTTATGACCTTCTTGTGAAATTGCAAAATATGCGACATGAAGGATCATATCTTTTGATCAGGTTGTCTTTTAAGCGTGATTTTTTTCACTGCTGAAAGAGACCGTATTTCTGAGTATTTCATGTAAATTTCAACTTGATACTCCTACGCGTTCGTGCGAAAATTAAAAATAATTATTAAAATTAATCCTATAAAGGTTCTTTTTGTGATACAGAACCCTAAAAACAATAAAACCTCCCCAGTTATACAAGGCGGTGGTAGAAGGCCCGGGGATAGAGCAGACGAAGCGTCTCCAGCGCGAGCACAGCGGCGCGGCGCGCGCGGTGCTGGGCGCCCTGCCGCGCGGCGACGCGCGCACCGCGCTCCACAACATCCTCGCCGCCATGGAGCACCACCTCTGACGCACCACACCGCCCACGTGAGTGTCGCCGGGATCAGCTCGTGTACTCACATAGAGCAGACGAAGCGTCTCCAGCGCGAGCACAGCGGCGCGGCGCGCGCGGTGCTGGGCGCCCTGCCGCGCGGCGACGCGCGCACCGCGCTCCACAACATCCTCGCCGCCATGGAGCACCACCTCTGACGCACCACACCGCCCACGTGAGTGTCGCCGGGATCAGCTCGTGTACTCACATAGAGCAGACGAAGCGTCTCCAGCGCGAGCACAGCGGCGCGGCGCGCGCGGTGCTGAGCGCCCTACCGCGCGGCGACGCGCGCACCGCGCTCCACAACATCCTCGCCGCCATGGAGCACCACCTCTGACGCACCACACCGCCCACGTGAGTGTCGCCGGGATCAGCTCGTGTACTCACATAGAGCAGACGAAGCGTCTCCAGCGCGAGCACAGCGGCGCGGCGCGCGCGGTGCTGGGCGCCCTGCCGCGCGGCGACGCGCGCACCGCGCTCCACAACATCCTCGCCGCCATGGAGCACCACCTCTGACGCACCACACCGCCCACGTGAGTGTCGCCGGGATCAGCTCGTGTACTCACATAGAGCAGACGAAGCGTCTCCAGCGCGAGCACAGCGGCGCGGCGCGCGCGGTGCTGGGCGCCAATCCGAGACGCCTCGCGCGCACCGCGCTCCACAACATCCTCGCCGCCATGGAGCACCACCTCTGACGCACCACACCGCCCACGTGAGTGTCGCCGGGATCAGCTCGTGTACTCACATAGAGCAGACGAAGCGTCTCCAGCGCGAGCACAGCGGCAGATATCCCCTCCCAATTTACCTCCAGGCCCCAGCACGCGCTAAGCCGAAGGTTTCCAGTATCTCATTCACAGGTTTCCCACGGTGCTAACTACGATACACAAAAATAACCCCACTCCGCTTACCATCTACAAATATAAATTTTCCATGCTCATATAAAAGAACACTTTGGAACATTTCATCATCAGCCACGGTTGTCCTGTTGAACATGGCCTTCCTTAATTAACAGATCGACTTGCTGCGGCCCGGATTCAGCAAGTTCGTGCAACCTTTATCAGATCGTCGAAAACCGTTTAAATAGACGTCCAACGTCACCTGCCTTCTGACGTTCTAAGGTAAACTATTTTACAATAGTGGTACGCTTAGTTACAAACTTTACTATAGTATTTTAAAGTAACGTTATATTTACTGGTAGAATAATTAGTAGTTAACTTTTGTGTATGTAGTGAGTTGAAGAATAGATGGAATAGAAAATGTTAGTTTATTCTTATGCAGTAAATAGTAATGATTTTTTTAAGTCTTAAAAACCACCAATAACTTTTGTTAATAACGAATGACGGCTTTCAATAACTGGCTATTCGAAGTATTTGTAATTGAATGAATCACATCTGTCCTCAAATGTGGTCCCAAATACGAAATAAATCTTCATTACAACAAAATTCAGGCAACCATTATTACCAACTTGATATAACAAATACAAACTTGATATTACAAAACTAGGTATATATCAACAAGGAATCAAGAAGACCATCCGTGTAAAATATTTTAATAGAAACATCAATCTATACTAATAATTGAAGAGTTTATTTGAACGCGCTAAACTCAGGAACTTCAAAACCGATTTTGATTTTTTTTTCCACCAAAAGGAAACATTATTCCTGAATGCTTTACGCTATATTTTTATCTCGAAAAAACTTTTCATGAAGACGGAGCCGAAGGCAAAAGCTAGTATTGTTATAAGTAACACCATTCCAAAGTGACTCAGGCTTATTGGCCTTATTAGTTTAGTAAGAAATTAATCAGCGTATTCCAGTTATGCTTATTTGTACATTCATGTAAATAACTATTGTGATGAAGGGTTCAGGGTAAAAATATATTAAGTAATGTTTATTGGTATATTTTTTATATTTGTAAATACGCTCAACGAACAATATTTTTACGTAGTAAAGTTTTCTGTAATATGACAAGCATAAGGATATTTTTACCGCGTATGGGTGTGATCACAAGTGTTAAGTTGCCCCCTTAAATTGTAAAAAATATTTAATAATAATTACGCTCAACTTGTATATTTTTATCGTGATATTAAAAAATATTGTCATTGAGTACTTAAATCTGGAAATAAGATGCTTCGGAAATCATCAATGTGAAAATCCATGTAATAGTCTAAAAAAGTTTGGACCAAATATATTGTAAGAAAGTAAATTGATTTTTATTACACATGGCAGTCTATGTACTACACAAAAAAGTTACTGAGTATTTCACCGTGTTACATCACAAATTGCGTAGGGCGATAGTCTAAAGCTGGCGCGCACAACACACTTGCACGGTGCGTGTGTGTTTGTGAATAAATACACGTCCGTCGTCATGACAACGCGTCAACAAAGTCAAAAATACAGTATGAAAGTTTGTTTGCGTCTATGTATCCTTCAATTATTCTTATTAATATGTATTTTTTATTAATGTGAAAATTTTTATTGGTGTGAGTATTATGAAAGTACTAGCTTTAGTTCATATAAATCTTCAATTGATCGTAATAATATACAAAATATTGATAATTTGTAAAAATCGCACGTTTACATGATTGCATATTCAGTTATCATCACAACATTGGTCATTACTTAGCTAAGTTAGTGAATACGGTCCTTTTGCTATTGTTAGCCAACTTTGACTTGCTCCAAGCTTGAGACCATTGAGACAAAAAAGAGTTCACAATTTATTATCTCTGACCCTATGGTCCTCTTTTAAATAGTTTGAAAATAAACAACTAAGTATGTGGAATTACTACAAATAAATATCGATTTTCGAAAAAGGAAATGAATAAACAGTTAACAATTACTAAGTACATTAATTTGGGACTTGGAATTTAATTCGAAGTTCATTTACGAGTCTCACCCATTTTGTTTTATACTGCGAGCACTAGGGTGTTTGTAATAGAGTTCAAAGTGACCTGATTTGTATGTGTGGATGCCTTATAATACCTATTTGCAGCTGGTTAGGTACTTCTGCTGTGAGGTTTTGAGGCGATATCCGAAAAAACATAACGCCTTGCCCGGGATAGGCATAGCTCATATAATGTTGTGTATGTGTGATTGTGAATATATTTTTTATATTTTATACTGGAAATATAATTATAAAACTGGGTTTGTTGTTTTATTACCGAGCTATTGGCAGAGGCCATAATACTTAATGGTCTATGTGTTGCAAATATTATTCAATGATTTTGTTTTTTTCTTTATAATGTATGCTGCAGTACTTTAGTATTTTGTGTAATAAACAAGGAAAACAAATAAAACATCAAATGTTTTTTTAAATTAATTGTATTAATAAATAATGGTAGTTCTATTTACATGACACATTCGATTACTCTTTTGTTTTGGCAGAAAATACAATAAAAAATATTGTTACACAATAATAGCAAGGGGCCGGCTGACTCAGAACACCGAACAATCTAGAACACCAAACATCCAAATTAAAAGTGCACAATTTTCGAAAAAAAATATCTGTTCCGAGTCAATCGTCACCTTCACTTAAACAGCGAACGCAGGTCCGCGAACCTATCATAAAAACCTTTCACATTGGTAATAACCCATTTTACAAACACAGGCGCAAACTAATCGTTTTTGGTTACATAATTCTGACAATACTGGTCTTTTTTGGTTTCAAAACGCCATCACAACGGCGAAAATGGTCAATCACACTGGACAAAACATACATACAAGCAGTCAGACACTCGTGAGCTATGTTTATATCACAGGTTCTAACGTCCCCTAAATGATACATAAATTTTTATTCCCTTACAAAACACAGACGTACATGAGGATAATTTTATATTAAAATTTGGTGTCAAAAATTCTCGCCTGTCATATTTTACAATCGAGGAAGGCTGCCGTGCTATCTATTATTATATTATCTGTGATTGCTTTTGATATGTCTCGTCAATGTATTGAATCGAAGGAAACCTATTAAGATTGGCAACTATTAAAATGGCAAGAATTTAGGGCATTTTACCAATGCATATACACAAATAATATCAGAAATACAATTTTAGGCAAATCTTGGTAAGTCTCCAAACTTCACCATAGACAAGCGTTACCATAAGACCGTCGAAATTATCGCACCATTCGTTAATTTTTTCACTCCTAACATTACAATGTACATAGACACCGATGTCTATTATTGCTTAGTTTTTTATAAGTTTTGTTCGTCCAAAACTTTTACCTATAAATAATTTCACGTTCGTCCCAATAAATTTACCATTCAATAAATACGTACACGTAAAAAATATAAACTATATCAATAGTTTAATCTTTAAAACAAACTTTCTTCCTTAACACTAATTATATATTAATAACTATCCATCAGTATGTTTTCATTCATTTTCAATAATAATGCCTACTTTATAATCTTTCCAAGCGCCTCATTTATTTTTATTTAACTTCGCAATAACTCTATGCTTAAGTATAAATGTATGTCATTTATAGTTCATAATATTATTGTATGGTTTCTAATTTTATAAATTTTTATCGTCACTTAAGTTTAGAAGAATGATTTCATAATACGCGCGTTTAAAATATAAGGACACAATTTCATATGAAACATTGGAGTAAGATTCATCCATAATATCAATCGACAATTTGTAGCCAAACACGCAGGCATTCGTTTGGAAAAATAAAGAAGGCGCTTTTGAATATGCTTAAAACAACCGCAATAATTTAAATGACGAGCCATAAAGCAAATATATTAAATATTAATGACTACAGTAACGCTAAAATTATTACAAAGAAAATGATTCGATAATGGTTCACGTAATACAATATAAATAAGTTAAATATTCTAAAAAGTTAAAAATACACACGTCTTAACCTAATAGAAAACACTCACATATATGTGGTAAAATACATGTCGCTACACCGCCATGATTTTATGATTATGGTCGATGAAAAATAAGCCAAAGAAAACATTCGAAATGACAGGAATGCTAAATCAAATAATACATTAAAATTAAAACAAATAATACAGACAAAGGTACAAAAATATTAATAAACACTTTCGCCGAATGTTCCCTTCTCCCCCTCAGGGCTCAACAACCTTTTTAATGTGTCGCTTTGTACTTTTGTTCTGAATAAACATTAATGTAGGGTTAGTAGTTCATGAGATCATTGCATCGCATAAAACTTTAGTTATGCGCTTAATTAGAGAAACAAAACATCGACAAAATATGCAGACAAAACATACATTTACGTTACTATTTTATACAGCACTGATTTTAAACATTAAACTAGGTTCCGATCAATGGTTCGAGTCAACGTCGGGACAACTAAACGACAAGAATATACAAAGAAAACTCTATTCCATCACGACCACTCCGACACTAAAGTAAAAACGTAAGACTAGCTGAAATGCGATAAACACTACCGTTAAATTATAACTTAAAATTACATCTTTGATTAATAACTCACTCGGTATACGTTACAAAAAATATTCCTCACAAAACGGTACTCAATTCCGACAATAAATGCAATAAAGGAATCTCGCCGCACGCGCATCGGACCGGTTCGCGCCTAAACATTAATTTTATAAAAATCAGGAACTACTCACGAAAATTTGTTCGGTAAGCACGCGGCTCTACAATCTAATATCGAAGGCAACGCAGACCTTACATGGCTACGGAAGGGAGGTCGGCCGCTTGACAATGGAAGCGCTGGGGGCCTTACGTCAGGTGCCCGACTCTTGGTACGGGCCCGTCACCGTGCACGGGTGCATCGGGAACAGCGTCGTCCACGACATCGTCGTTTGAGTCTCTGTCCTCAACATTATCTGCCCGCTTTTCCTCGCCGCGTTCGTTGCTTCCACTAGCGCCGATAGTGAACTGTAACCTCCAGGAATCGTGTCCTCATTATTCTTCCATTTCTCTGGAATAGGAGTCTTTTCAGGACCAGGCGTCGAAGCCGGAGAGACTGAGTTAGAATTTGGTCCCGGGGTACTCGGCGTCGACGGGGTCAAACCCAACTTTTTTAATCGCATCTTCTCCTCCCATTCCTCGAGACCGTGTTTGGGTCGATTTAAGTTTCTGTGTTGATAAAATACTAGTGATATTCGAGTTGGATTTACTCGATTGGGAGCTCTGACTGCTGTGGTTGAGTGCATTTCGTGCTTGGCACATTCGAACAGAACGCTGCCGTGGCCTAGAGCAATGGCCACGCCACCCATTTGACTGTCTTTGAAACAATCCAGATTGTCTGTCAAGTCAGTGACTTCCCCTATGGGTTCAGCTTTTGGTGGCTCTGGAGGATACGGAATAGAGAATGGAGGCGGATACAGACACCAGTTGGGTGACGACTGACACCAGTTTGGGCTCGGGTTTTGGTAGAAATTCGGTGCAAAGTTTGGATTATATTGGTACCCATACGAGTTATAACAATGAGGGTTTCTTAATAACTCCTCTCGTTTATATTTTTCAGCATTGTAATATGCTATGTTGTAATCGTTGTATGAGTTTTCATAAGGATTAAAATGTCCGTAAGGGTTTGGCGGAAACGGATAGGCATTTGTCATTTGTGGGTAATTACCATATCCCTGTATAGGTGCTTGGTTGTTATACGAGTTTTGATTAACGGGATGAAAATTGTTTCCGGAAAAATCAGGGCCAGGTTTATTGTTAATATTTGTGTTAGTCTCCTCGTGGTTAATAGTAAAATTTGCCTGTGAGGCCGGCGATGTGGGCACTGGGTTACCTTGCAATCTGTTGTCATACGGACTTCTGTGATCGTATCCTTGGGTAGGTAGATGAGGTCGCTCTGAAGGTGGGTAGGGTTTTAAAAATGTGGCATTTTCCATATTCTCTGGATGTTGTTGCGACCGTGATGGCGGTCTGGCTTTAGGAACTCTAAATAGATTATTTTCGTTTTCAGGAGTTGTCGGATCTTTCGGCTTGTTTGGGTCCCAATTTTTGGCGTCAGGAGACTTCCATACACTTTTTCGCACATCTGGAGAATTTATCATATCATTATTGGGAGATTTTAGTTCAGGAACTTGAGAAGGTGCTGGAGATTCTGGAGTATTTTGTAGATTCTGAGATATTTCTGTTAACCTCGGTGAACTTGGCATATCGAAGTCTGGAATCTTTTGCGCGATATCCGCAATTAAATTTTGTTTATCTGGTTCATTTGTTTTTTGCGACATGTCCGAGTTTGGGTCGCTTCTATTAGAATCAGGACTATAATTATTCGGAGCAACATTTAAATGGGCTGTAGTGGAATCAGGGTCCTCCTTAACTACATGGTTAAATATTTCCGCATTAGCAAAATCCGGCCATTGGTTTTGCGTAGTCATCTGAGCATTTGCAGTAAACTGTTGCTCTCTTTTCTGTAAACCAGTAGCGAAGCTAGGAAGCTGGTTTTGGTTTGGATTTTGACAAGCATTTCCTTCTACTAACGGATTTGGATTGTACAGTGTATTTTGGTGATGCAAATTGTAGCTTTGATCGTATGAGTTGTATGGCGAATCTAGTACTGTACTTGAAATCTGATTACTTTGCAATTGAGCGTCTGTGAAATTATCAATCATCGTGGCCATATCCAGTAAGGCGGGATTACCCAAGTTCGGGTTTATCAAATTAGGGTTCTGGTTGTGCATGTTAGGGTTGACGAAGGCTGAATTGTAGTGGGCATTGTTAGAAAAAGGGGAAGGGTTGGACTGGTTTAGAGAAGGCGTGGTAGCTCTAGGCGATGCACTGCTCTGACTTCTGGGACTTGCGTTGTTTCTCGCATCAGGTTGTGGCGTTCTTGGAGCTGGTGTATTACACTGAGATTTTTTTCTGATTATTGCCTGGACTTTGTTGTGGAGTGTTACTATTCGTAGATGTGTTAGTGGAGTCTGTATTTTCTTCCTCTTTTCGTTTTTTTCCGTGTCGTCGGCAAGGTTGAAGTGGCACTGACCGTACGCGTACTTCCATTGGATATCTGAAATTAATTAAAATCGATCGTTAACACATGCCCACATAAGAGAGTGTATGTGTAAATTATTTAGATAATCTTTAACGTAATGTTTATTTGCACTAAGTTGGAGGATTTGTAGCAATATCTGTTTTTCCTCATGAATGCCTATAGAAGCCATACATGAATAAGAACAGACATTGCTGGAGTGCGAGAAGAAATACGTAAAATCGTGTACATCACCACTCACTTGTCCAAGATTTCGAGCGCTCCGTTCTTGACCTTCTCCTCTTGGCCCTCTTTGGATCCGAATTCATCAGTGGTGTCCAGTACATACAACGGCAACACATGTAACTGCTCATCGTTGGGTTTGGAGAGTGCGCGATGTTTAGCAAGAGTTACTACAGCCGTACAGCCGTTGTTCATGTTGTGCAAGTCGCGATGAGCGTGTGCGCAGAAGTCTATGCAAGCGGTCACGCCTGGAAAAGCCAATGTTGGATAATATTAGAATACGTTCGTAGTAAACGAGTGATTTATTTGAATTAGTATTATTTTATAATTTAGATTGGTAGGTGTCATTAAATATAATATTAGGAATATGAACTACATCACAGTCCAGAAATGATACTATACTTACCAGAAAAAGGCCGTCCGGGCTTAAACCCCAATCTGCAATCAGAAGCTTCTTTCTCGAACTGGCACTGGTTGTCAAAGGCTTTAGGCGCTAGATTCATGTACAGTGGACTGAGTAGCGTAGCCAGTACGTGGATACGCTCCTCAATCTCTCCCTCTTCAGTCTTGACTGACAATCTGAACTTGCGAACAGTTTTCGAACGGGCGTACTTGCATCCATTGTAATACATGGACCAGGAGCAGCCAAAACTGTAAGAGGCGCCACATGTTTCTGGGTCGAGACCTAAAAATAAAAATACATCATCATACTTATGGTGAAAACCGATTCAAAATTCTAACTCTTAATTAAGATTGAGCCTTTAACTGAATTTACAAGTTTTTTTAATAATGAGATTGAAGAATCTAATACAATTGGCGTTTTTCCTTGCCTTCTTACCTTGGCAAGCACAAGTGCGGTTCTCATTAGTAGCACACCTCCGCGTGGTTGGCAGGCCGTATCTGTTCAGTTTGTGCGACAGCAGCGTGTAATCAAGGTCGGCTTCCGATTGCGGGATCCCTTCCCAAGCGACGAGGCACACCACGATCCACGTCGTGGGACATTTGTGACCGTTCCTGCACTTCACTACTACAAGAACTTTTTCTGTATAATTGGTGCGTCTAATTACCTGAAAATAGAGGAAAATTGATCGTAAGAAACAAGATTTCCAAATAGTATAGGCTATATTCAAATAAAAAAGCTAACCCATTTTTCCATTGCAAAAATATTTGAAAGTAATACGAACATTCATTAATATTACTCTCTAAGACATACCTAAAAAATGTCTTTAAGCAAATTAATCATGAATACAATAACATCAGAAGAACGGAGATTTTCTCACTTTCAATAATTCTTAGGTTATTGTAGAAAACGTGTAAATATTATGTTAATATAACATGTTATGTTCTTTATGTTCGTAATATACACATCCATTACTAAACGGATACTAAAATTTGGGATCCATACACTCACCCACTTAGCCATTGGACATCCTTGAGCCGATTTCCCTTCCTTTCCTGTATAACAAATCTTCTCTATTCTTAACTCTTTCCCTGACAACCCGGTCCGTGCTTCGAAATCTTTCCGAAGTTCCCCAAGCGTAGACGCAGCTCCTATAAAAATGATACAATCCATTAAGATAAGAGTTTCTTTTATGTTAAAATGATAAAATGACGAAATCAATACATACCTAAGTGTGTATAATAGCTGCCTGGTTCAGGCGGATTTTTATCTGCTGGAAAACAATTACAATCAGGTACTTCCGTTCTGGAATTATTTCTCAACCTCTCCAAGTTTTCTAAATATTCTTTGGAGTAATTGAATTGGTTTTCTTTAGGTTTAGTTACATCTGGAGTGGGTGTTGATTGCTTTTGGTTTTTGGGATCATTTTTATCTGTTGTGTCGGGATCGTCCTCTAATACTTCGTCTTTGGTTTGATGCCCCGGGCACGCGCCGTCCCTCAAATGCTCCGGAGGCGGTTTTTTGGTAGAACCCTGTCTACAACAAGAGTAGCCTACTTCGTTTCTAATCGTTGTCGGCCCGCCGTCACCCGAATACAGATACGGTTCGTTTTTATGCTGATTGTAGTTGATATTCTTATATATTTTGTGACCGGGCGGAGAGTGTTCAGATTTGATTTGCTCTATGTAGTAAGGGGCTTTAGGTTCGACATTAGTTCGGTCAGAATTAGCTCCTTTTGCTTGCTCCGGCATATGTTTAGGTTCCATATAATTTCTATTATATTTCTGAAATCCCATATTCTCTTGCAATCTGAGTGCTTGCGGAAACGGCTCTGAAGGATCTCGTCTCCGCTCATACGGAAAATTTTGGAAATTCTGGTAGTTCTGCGTTTTTGTGCCAAAATTTTCCTGTTTTATCGTTGATATGGGTGGTAAAACAGTATTTTGTTGCGATCTTGCGACAATTCCATTCGGATACTCTCTGTAAGGTTGGCCTTGATGATTTATTGGTATCTCGTTTTGTTTCGAATACGAATTTTGATTCAACATTCGTTGAGGTTCTGTTTTCAATAACCTGTCGTCCTTAACATGATATTGATAATTATCAGGCGCTTCTAATTTAGGTATCAAAGGCGCGGAAGGATGTCTAAACTTAGCATCGTATGCTTCTCTCTCATAAGCTCGTCTTTGTGCGTTAGTGTCCCTCGCCGGATTACAATTTTGTTGATTCATTTCCGATACTGGTCCGATGAGAATTTTTGATTGAAAATCTTTACTATCTTGCTGAGTATAACTTAAACTATCACTATTATAAATTTCTGCATATTTTTGCGCGTCGTACGGAGCGTTTTGGTAGGCGCCGTACTGACCTCTGACGTCCGCGTAGGACGGCAGTTTTTGAGGAGTTTTGGATACGTTCTTAGACGAAGTGTGTTTATCATAAACTCTCGGGACTTCTGTCCCCCCCTCCCATACGTGGTGGCCACCACCTCCGAATTCGCCCGCGCCATATGCGTGGGCGTTTTGTGAATAATTACCAGCGGCGGTATATCCTTGCTCGCCTATGCGGTAATTATCTCGGAGATGGTGGCTATACGATAAAAAATGACCGGTAGTATTTCTGTCATCGTTGACGGCGACGGCGCCGGTCTTTCTATCGTCAATCACCCGAGGCGGTCCTTCGCCGGGGTCACCTTTGTCCGGTGGCGTGTTCGTGCCGTCCCGGCCATGGTTTTGTTTATTTAATATCATCGTTTTCAACCTTGAATTCAAATTCACCCTGTCTGATTGGGAAAACATTTGTTGTTCTGTTTCCTCCTGCCTCTGCTGTTGCATTTGTTGATTTTGCATCTGCTGGTTTTGAATTTGCATTTGTTGCTGTTGGTTTTGCAATTGCTGCTGTTGGTTCTGCATTTGTTGGTTTTGAATCTGCTGTTGATTTTGAATTTGTTGTTGATTTTGCAATTGCTGCTGTTGGTTTTGCATTTGTTGATTCTGTAATCTTTGGTTATGCTGCCATTGCTGTTGCCATTCATTTTGATTTTGCGCTTGTCCATTTTCCCTGTATTGTCCGCTGTTATAGCCGCCCGGATACCCGCTACAATCTAGTGAAGCTCGCGGACCGTTGCTCCCCTGCAGGTACCCAGGCTCGGCGTTTCCCGAATGCTGTCCATTTTGGGAATTTTGTTCCTGTCTCTCGCCATCGTTGGTTCCATCTCCCGACCCGTTGTCCGGGTTACTGTACTCTTCTGCGTGTTCCGTCGCGTATTCTGGCCGTTCATAAGTTTGGCTGACGGTGTACACAGGCGCAGCTGACGTTGGTACGGTGTTTTGGTAAGAAGCTGCTGACGCCGGTCTGGAGTCAGTGCCGGACGTTGCTCCTGGAGTAGGTGCTTGTTGTGCGTACTGTTGCTGGTATTCCGTGGTGTAATGCGGCGCCCTTGGTGACGGGACCGGGGTGTAAGCTCCGCGGTTCGATGGCGGCCTCTGAGTAGGCACAGACTGCACTCCAGTTTGATAATAAGTGTTGTTCGTTACGTCGAATGTAGTGGCGACGTTCTGGACGGTGTAAGTGGTGTTCGCTTGATAGTGCGGAGACGTTGCATACGCAGTGTGGTTGCCTTGGTAATCTAACGTGGTTTGCCCAGTTTGTGTGGGGAGTTGCTGGATGAACTGATTTTGCCAACCTACAAAAATAAATTGTTTACATTAACTGTTAGCCTATAGGTTGTATTTATTCTAGTAGCGAAGGTCTCTTCCGCGACCTCGGATATATGTATGAGTTCTAAAGATAACGTTAATCGTAAAATATTGAAATAGCGATAAAATCTTTAGATGTTTAAAAACATACCTTGTGATGGATCAGTCTGCCATGCTGTTGGAAATCGGTTTGGATCTCCGGCGTAGAACGGCATTGGGGCCTGTAACAATTTAAAACGGTTTATATTAACCATATTGTTTTTTGTACACTTACATAAATAATACGATACTCAAAATATTGAGATTGTATGTATTAAGCTATCATGATAGCAGTGGCGAAGGGTGAAATTTTCCAAAAGGTATCCCGATACAACACGTAGGTCATTAATATGCATGAATGCGGTCTACAAATCGTTCTAATGATAATAAGATTCTACATAAAGGGAAGCTGGTAGGAATTGGGTTATATGGAACCTTTGCCACTGCATGATAGATATTACGGTTCATATCCAACCAAGCGGACCTTATATTTCCAATTCTTTCAGCAGTTTTTTCTATCACTAACATATTATGTATTTAAACTTGTAAGTGCCTCTCGAACCAAACTCCAGCTCATATATAGATCCTCGTCGTATCAGTGATATATTTTGGTTCGATCACACGTGACGCGCGATGTCGGTCGAGGTTGGGCATTATTTACTTCATTATACAAGGCGTGTGAACCGGCCCGACGTAATCATACGTTGACCGAGGTCGGCAAACCGCCTGTTTACACAACTACTCTGACTCATGTATCTCTGATTTATCGTGGCTTTGTTCCTTTGTTTTAATATT
Organism: Manduca sexta; assembly: GCF_014839805.1. NCBI lineage: Eukaryota > Metazoa > Arthropoda > Insecta > Lepidoptera > Sphingidae > Manduca > Manduca sexta. The sequence continues at coordinate 17,707,113 of NC_051140.1, read as the reverse complement.
AAGAGGTTATTTATGGATTTTTAATGATTGAGATGAATTTTAAGATTTATGCTAAGTTTCCATTTCTCAAAATTACTCAGTCGCAGCTCGGATCAGGAAGTTGGCGGCGTAATGCCTAGGAAAGCACGGAAAGCCGTTGGTCCTGCGCCTGATCTCTCTCCAGTTGTGTCGGATAGGGGACCGGCCTATGCTTGATTTTGTACATTATTCTATATGTAATGGTTAATAATACGAAAAAGAAGCACTGCTGCAATAACTGCATGAAAATTGGTTAAAAAATGAGCGAGCAATTCATATTTAAAATATTGTAATGTACAGAAGTGGGCGCGATGTGGGGATATCGCTTCATCTCTTTCTTTAGCACGCGTCGTAATTCCCGATGACGTCACATGTGGGTATTTCGTCTCTTTTCTGTTTCTTGTAAATTACCCTTTCCACCGAAATTCAAAGACTTATAACTAGTTGATTTTTTACCGGATTTTAATAATTATTTCTGTGTTATAATTTATATTATGTAAATATTTGATAATAGTAAAGAACAAAAATGAGTCCGGTACCCTATTGCCGTCTCACTCACTTGTTCACTATAATATCTCCTGCGTGGCCGATCTCCGTTGAGATTGGCCACCAAGGCCAAAATTCAGTTAGGAAGGAATCAAAATCAATCATATTCATTTCTAAGGCTTACCTCGGTTACTATCTAATGATATAAAATTTTAAGTTTGTCAAATCAGGTCTTAGGGCACTTGCCTGATTGTAAATGGTAAGCTTGCTTACGTAACGCCACCCAAAATATCTAATTCAGCGCCCGTTACCTCATGTAAATTTTTGTTATTCATTAATTAGAACTGACTTCAAAGTCCAAACGGGAATATAATTAAAGCTCCGTACAAAACTGTAGTACCACATATTAAATTCTTCGAACCCTAATTACTTTTCTTAATAAAGCAATCTTCTATACACGAACATCTCACAAAATTCATAAACCTTAACAAATTCATGATATAGCAACATTTTTCCAAACGCGTGTAAAGTTTAATGATTTAATTATAAAAGTTGGGACATGTTAAACGTTGACGGCAACATGTTGCGCGAAAATTATAATGTAACGTTACTTCACCAACTCTTAACTTGGCAAGATTTTAATTTGGAATCGGGAGGACAAACAGCCTACATGTAGGTATATGTCGCTTGTAATTAAAACTTGGTACATCTTAGTACCATAAAATTGATGCCTCCTTCTTAGGGCTTTATTGGGTTCGGTTATTACAAAGGAAACCTTATTTTCTAGGCCTTTATTCAATCAAACGTGAGTTCAACAATGATTTCACTGTGAGATGTTAATATATTAAATAAAATTTGTTGTAAAACATCACGTACAAGTTATAAATATCGTGGAATTAATGTTACTATACATACTTTATTATACAATGAAGTTGATCTAATTCAGTGACATCGAACTCGGTCCAACTTTGGTCGTTACAAATAATATTTTCGTTAAATTATTAGCTGTAACACATGACCTCATTACTAAAGTTCTTATCATTAATCAGTCCTGTACGTAATTAATTAGGTTATGATATCTAGAAATCGGCACACACAAAATTATAATTGGATACAGGAACAATACATTTTCCTTTTATGTAGAGTTCAACAACATCGTATATTTTATAGCTAATATTAATAGGAAATAGTAAATGTTTCATAATAAACGACAATAGCAAACAGACAATCAATTATCGACTCTGTCTCATAGCAGGTAAGTTATGTTTTCGATATTCCGTGATAATAACCGTTATTACCTCGAAACTATGCCGATTACCGTCCATTTCTATTATATTTCGCTTCGAAACAATGTTCAACTGAAATTGTATCTATCATAGCGTTTAAAATGAAAGTTAAGTGGGTTAGTTTCGATTGTTCGTGATGTTTTTATAGAGATCCAGTTTCTTTCGCCGTAGGGAAGGGTTCTTGCGTAACTATTTCACGGTTTATGGATTTATAGTGTTGAAAATGAATTATTTATTCTTTATTTGTGACGCCTGGGCGTTTTGCCAGGATGTAGTTTTGGTTTAATCAGCATTTTCGACATTAGATTAACGAGAGATACGAAATTATGAATTCATAGTGAAAATGAAAATTTTACTCCGATTTTCTATAAGTATCTGTTAAAACGTAAAAAGTACATACGCCGAAACGTATTTTTAATAATTATAAATATTTTTATTAAACGTAAAAGGATTAATAAAAGTTTTATAATAAAAATAGTGAGCTCACACGCAGGGAGAGCGATAAATTTGGCGCGCACTGAGTCGAGTTCCGAAATTGGCAAAGTTGGCAGCGTTTCGGGAAATTAAAAATTTTAAACTTTGACATCTTGCTGCGGGTGACACGCGTGCTAGTTATACCACGTGATTATATTATGGTAATGATAAGATAAACTGTCGTACTAATAACTAGTTTCATCTTTATTTGTAAAACTAACAGCTAATATAAATGCTATAAGAGTTACCAGAAAGCAAACGTCATAATTTAGGCAAAAGCCGCTGTAAATTTACCTCATTCTCAATTAAGATTTTGGCCGAAATTATATTTATAAACAATAATAAAAACATTTATAATTAAGATATTTTCTTGTTGATAAACTACTATAACTTTGTAGTTAAATTAAAAACACTATAAATTTACCTCAGTTAATTTTATAATTAGCTACGTAATAAAATTTATGATAAAATATGTTTTATTAATTGCTTTTTACGTCGCTTTATCTCTTCCTAGAGTTAGTTCCTGCTCAATGATTATGTTAACATCTATAAAAACCTTGTTGGCTTGCTGTAGCAACATCATTTTCTAACTAATAAATTTATTAACCGGCATATCTCTATATAAAATTTCCCCTGTGTTAGACCTGTTGCGACTCAGAACGGTGAATTTGGAGACTACACCGTCTCATAAGGGTTAGTAAACTTGATCTAGTTGTATGCTGACTGCCGAACACTCTTTGATGGGAAGCAATAGATCCTCTATACAAGAGATGACGAATCAATGCCATGTGTGCTTGTGGTGGACGTGACAAAATAATTCAGGCACGCGAATAATATGCCACTGCATATGTATTTTTTTTTGGGCTTCATTTCTCTTAACATCAGGTGCATTGAAGGCACTTTGCGAGCCCCAATAAAAACAAATCAAAAACCTAGGTAATAAAAAAGTCGCTAAAAGGGCACTCGGATAGATAAAACCGATCCTGGTTGGCACGTTACAAGATATATTTTTTTTATAAATAATGGCACTTTAAAGGTTCGCCATCCCTGCTATAGACGATCTTTGTAATTCCGCCGATACGAACGACCATATTTGTAATAATATATAATATCAGCCCTGTATTATATACTGTCTTACTGCTTGGCACGGGTTTCCTTTACTACTGAGAGGGATTAGGCCTTAGTCCACCACGTTGGTCTAGTGCAAGTTCACAGACTTCACACACGCTCAAAATTCATATACAGAACTTTTCAGGTATGCAGGTTTCCTCACGATGTTTTCCTTCACCGTTAAAGTAAGCAATAATTCATTGAGAATACACACTTGACTTGACTTGATAACTTTACTAAACATTTTAAAATTCAGAGGTGCGTGCGCTTGGGTTGTGGATCCTGGAAGTATACCTAATATATTTTATACTCTAAGGGATAGCGAACAATCTACGTGGTACCGTTTATAGAATTACGTCCAAGATATACCTTCAGTCAGGCAGACCAGCATAATTCTATCAATCATCTTCCTTAGGCTCATCAAATGCAATGAAGTGCGAGAATACTCCATGCACTGTAGGTTTAGTGTTAATTAACTACGATAATGGAAGCAAACAAGTAAAACAAACGAGCAACTGAGTCGGAAGAGATAACGGCAATAACTAGCACCAGCCGCGACCCATCGATTATACGGTTACTGAATATTGTTTACGTAATTTTTTTTCTTGTCTATGTCTTTTAATGTCTATGCTCTATATGGTTTCACTCTCTTAAATTAACTAAATCCATCGGATCAAACCGTGCGTGGTCAGTCAGTCTAATCATTCAGTTAGTAACATTATCATTCACTGTATAATTAAAATATTTGATTCATAAAATAGTTCCAAAGCGCAAATCTAACCGAGATCTACGGTTCGTACTTCTCCGCTTGTAAGCAAGAGCGGCTGTGTCGAAGTTTAAAATAACCAGATAAGTGCGAGTTAGACTCGCGCATCGAGATTTACTAACGAACTTGTAGATAAGTTATCTAAGTATATATGTGAGTTACTGAGAAAAAGGGTCTTGATATATAGAGAGATGGACTAAAAAATATTTTTTAAGGTTTCCTTTTGAGGTAGGAAACTCTCAAAATGATGCTTGCGTATGTTGAACAAAACTACAAAATTTCTGTCTAGAATGTTATGACCCGCAAACCTCTTTTTTCGCGAGGAAAGAAGGCGTTATCGCTACAACCACTTAGGGGTGAATAGAACGGTTATTTTGGTTTCACCGATCTCACGCCCCAATGTCGAAACTCTGGAGTATAGCATCGCCCGGGCGAGCATTGGACCGAATCCCTAACCCAATGTATACTCTACATCGGCATATCAACCAAAACCCGCGGTGACCTTCTTCGGCAAACCTGTTCTTTGATCGAAACGCTAAATTAATGGATTGATTATTCCATAATACAATTTAAATCTATGCTAATTCATTTTATTTAATTTTAGCACATAAAAATCAACATTCAATTCTGAATTCCAACTATTAAAGGCATCATTATGTCAACGTCGTTGCTAAATAGCGCAATAACGTAAAGACGAATAACTGCTATTAATAAAGCAATCAAGCAACAACCGTTAAATATTTCAAATAAATTTACCATAATTATGTAAATTGGCTGTCGACGGTAATGTCGTTTTCATGTGTTATTCTACAACATTGTTAAACCGGTGTTTATCGTTACAACGGCTGTAATTAAGTTATTGCTACATGTAATTTACTGGCATTTGTAAATATTTTATTTTAATTACAGCTATTGGCTATAACTGTTTGCCTTTTTATTCACTGTCTGTACTTGGAATGAAACTTGTAGTTTTTATTGGTGATATTTATAGATTCGATTGCTTTGGTTTATAGTGATTTATTTGTAACGTAATAATATGGCTTAGTATACGTATATATTTTCTATAACAGAAAATGTGATTACTTTTTGACTATACCTTCTATTAATGGTATGGTATTCTAAATGTTACAATACACACTAAGGTTAAAATATTGGTAGAAGTAATTGAGAATCTCAATGGAGGGATCAATCCGACTTGCTTGCTTCTTGCATATTAGACACCAAAGCCATAGTGTTCAAAGTTACTTGCATATTGTATACAATTTTAAATGCATATTGACAAACGCGTGCTATTCATTTTTACGACCAATAAACGGTTATTACGGAAATTAAACTTGTAGTTACGATGCTATTAAGCCGTTATAAAAAATCTTAAAACACGTTATTACGTTTATCAGTCAAGCGTGGATATTGTCGCATACAAATTTTACATTTTATGTTTTTACTGGCGTTTTTTTAAATAAAATTTGCTGCGATACATTGCGGCGATTATATTTCTTTAAACTATGCAGTTTTAAAAAGATGTCTTCAGCCTGCAGTCTGCATTTTAACAATGTGTTAATGTTTCACAATATCTATTTTTGAGTAGTCTCAGGAAGGCTAAGGAAAGGACTTGTTTGTTTTACTTACTAAAACACAGTAATGATATTATACTCATTTGTTACTATTGTATTAACACTTTTCTATAAAAAACTAAACAAATTCATACAGATTTGACGAAGCTTGCATAATTCCCGTCCCGAAACAGAACGCTCAGTCAAACTGGTCGATGGATGCTAACTTTAATGTGAAGGGCCTCGAACTTGGCAGGAAGCCAGAACTCCACCGAAACTTTTCCCGAGAGCGTTGTCTTTGCAGGTGGGAACTGGACTTGTGCAAACCATTGTTTTGAGTGTGATTCTCAGAATATGCTCAATAATGTTCATCAGGTACTTTAAGGCTTACCTGAAATGGCTAGAGTTGGGAACTGTCTTCAGAAAATTTGCATGGCTTTACTTTGAATGGACATTTATTAGACGATTGACCTTGTCTTTACTCATTTATGTAAAACTAATAGAATAAGCTTAAATTTCATTTTTAACTATTTTGTCGTACGATTTTGCTGTTTCGGCATTGCTGTACAAGCAAATCGTGGTCTTATCTTAGAGAAATTGAAGTCAAGGTGCTGGGCATTACGAGACTCTCAGCTATTTGAGGATAACGAATGTTGAACAGAACAAAGCCACGCAGAGGTTTGTCACTCAAATTCCTCTATGACAATGATATTAGTCATGGACAGGCTGACAGATCCGTATGCAAAAAAATTTAAGCATTTATGACTTAGGCAAGTCTCCAAGAGACCCATAAGAATGAATAAAATGTTGTATAGCTTACTATAAGAAGTGGGATTCCTACCATGGGCTGACTAGGATGGTCTTGCTTCATGGCGGGCGTGGTGGCTGGCGCGGGACTGGGCGCGGCGGGCGCCTGGGGCGCGGGGCTGGGGGACGCGGCGGCGGGAACTACACCCACTCCCACTCCTGGTGCTCCTGGCACACCTGGGACACCGGCGGTGCCGCCGAGAGGCTTGCGGCCGCGGTAGCTCTGCAACAACCACCCACGTTAGATACTTGTACTTGACATGAGTATAAGAACTTATTACACATTTATGTTGAACTTTAAAATGTTCTGGAATCGCTGATATGGTGACTTGTATATCTTCAATGATTCGAGACTACAAAAATATGCATGCTTATTACTAAATCATGATATTCAAACGTATTTCATCAACAAGAATATAATTAAAAGAAGACACTGTAACAACTGTCAGATCATGGTACTAAAGTAAATCATTCCCCTGACGTCAATTCTATGCTTTGCAATAAGTTACCCCTTACTTATTGGTATTTATTTGAACGAGATAATATTATAGCAGAATATTCATGCATGTAATTTTGAAAATAAAAATGGTCTACTAAGAGCTTCGAGCGCGGCATAATAGCGTCCAATAATTCGTGATTTATTGCTAATAAGCCAACAATATGACATGGCCATAACGACCACTGGCCACCATTGTGTTAACGGTAATACCCGTTGTTCGAGCGGAATTACATCTTCCTTTTTTAAATCCAGCCCGCGGATTGGTTGAATGCACGAGACTTATTATTTTAAGGATGGCCAACCTTCAAAATTGATTTACCGTGATTATAGTATGAGAATAAAATTATATTTACGATATTTTATATTTTGTTTTACATCAGGTTAATATATTTAGTAATGAGTGCTCTTATCAATAAAATCCCATATTAGTGTGGGTAAACGACATAATAATATTGTGATATTCAAATGTCAATCACAAAAACACTGTTCTAATATCAAGAAATGTTAATGAAGTTTCAGTAGAATTAAGGGAATATTTACTTGTCCGAGATACTTTTTACGGAATAAGTTAATCAATACACTACACGAGCGAAATAACATTCGCCACTAGCAATTTTCTTCCAATAAAATCCTAATATCGCATCACTACATCCCTAGACGAAATTACGTATAGCAATTTGAAATTGGAAATAGAAAACAAAATAACGAGTTAGTGCTGCTAACCGGTTATTAATAGTTATTAGTTAAAATGAAAAATGCAATGTTTTTCATACACGCAGATCTAAGTTTAATTAATTTCTACACAGCGTAACATCCCTTATAATTTTTTACAGTCATTCTAATCATATTTCTGACATGTTCAACGCAGCATTAAAAATTAAATTTACCTTCAAGTATTGTGCAACTGTTATAACTAATAGCGTAAGTAAAAACGTTTAAATAATTACAATGGTGTGGAGATGCGCCGCTCGTGTGCTCATTTTACCGTGAGAGATCGCTCCCCGGACACGCTTCGCTGGCTTCGGTACCGTCGGGGACAACCTTGTTATGATATTAATATAATAATTTGTATTATTGAGTTATATATTTCTTAATTATTATTGAGTTACATCATGGGACGGAACATATTTGGCGAAAAGTGGGTGCCCTAGTTGCGCCTCTACATACCTTCGGGGATAAATGCGTGATGTTATGTATGTATATTTCTTAATAGGTACATTTTCTTGGATATTTGACAGTTCTAGAAGTAAAATAGTTAATACACGGTTCTTTTGTAAACTATTGTAGAGAGTAGAGTTATGCACTAGTCAGTAATTTTTTTTTTCGAAATATTACAGTAACTATGTAAAAATAAAACATTAAAATGGTGTTATATTTTTTGTTATAAATCGCCGCATATTTTTGTAGAATCAGATGTTGATGACGTCTTTCACCTATATTTTGCAAATCATTTGTTTTTAGAGCTTAAGCGATAAGATATATCTAATAACATTATAACGACATAAAATTTTATTTCATTCGTCAAACGTCAAGATAATAAATGATTGAGAGTAATAACATTAAATATCTAAAGCCAAAAATAGGAAGCAATATTTTCGATAGCGCGATCAAAATATTTACATTAGATAAAAGGGAAGCAATTTACACGTAGGGAGTCATCAATCATGACTTATTAACTTCACCGTCGGGTTATCACGCGAATATTTAACCAATTGCAGCCATTTTAAGGTTAATAGAGACGTTAATGTAGTCAATTTAGTTTTAGTATAATTAAATGAGTCAGCTCGGCTGGGGTGCTTTGTTTGCCTGAAATTTATTGAACATCTGTGATGTTGCTCTGAGAACGCGGAATCATGTTTTGATATTTATTGACATCTAATTCTTTTTTTTACAGTTTGATAGCATATCTACAATATATTTGGTAATGTGTAAAGGGACAATAGATGTTTCACACAAAGTTACTTAGTTGCTGGTTTACCGGCCCTATGTTAAAAAATGGTGTAAGTTTTGGAGACCAAGTTACGTAAAGCGTCTTATCTTTATCTTAAAACAATGCCTTTGAAGTAATATTAATACTTAAATGTTCGCACGTAATATTAAACTCGCGATATCTCAAACCATTTCGCGCACGACTGTACATCAGCTGCATATTGAGAATGTTTTGAAAACTTTTTTAATTTTAAAAAATTGGATTATTCCGTCTTTAGAAACCTCACGGGATATGATTTCACGTTTGCTTCAATAAACACGTAATGGAGGTTCATTAAATGTTATTACGGCGCCCAGCTGTGGGATTTTACGGCCCTTTGTATGACGCGCATTAATTCTCATTCTATGAATTTTAAAATGTAATTTGATAAGCTTCGCCACATAGGTAAAATTGCAGGTTTATTATTAATTTTACGTAGATAAACTGGTTGCTATGTTGTGTTATGTAGAGGTGGAGCCATGGAATTATTGTAAATTATATGATATTTGTGTATTTTGTAGACATCATAATTTTGGAGGAAGAACTTGCGTAACTGCGATAGCCAATCGACTTAGCAAACAAAAGCTGTATAGTGAGCTATACCTTGGACCTCGTTAGCCTAATCAATCAATGCGTTAACTCTGAAGACACATTGAAAACCCTTGGACGCAAAAGTGGCTATTGCCTTGTATAATTAAAACATGAAAAACATTAATTATTCATAACTGGCATAGTAAGTTAACATGGACATTAGATATTTAATCGTTCAACTCTAGAATTTTCAAATGTTTCCAGAGAGTTCTAATTCAAAATTTTCCTCATAAACAAATGTTATACAAGACTAATACATATTTCAGGTGGACTAGCGCTCAGTACAATGAGTCAAATTTTGCGGCTTTCAAAGCCAGCCGTATATCGGGTGTAAACAAAAGCTCTTTGTGGTAGTAAGTTTGCTCGTGGCTATGCCATTGTTCCTTACTTTAGCTTCTATTTAATTGTCCCCGCGATCATGCCTGGAGTCAGAATGTTAACTTGTAGGATATTGGAAAATTGTTGGGTTATTAAACAGACTTTATTTCTTGATATTTCAGAGAATGGCAT